>NC_080742.1:86147337-86450367 GCF_020826845.1 Diceros bicornis minor | reverse complement strand
TACTAATTAGTTAGTCTTAGAGGATGAGTTTTCCCTAAAAGAAAACAGATTTTGAAAGGAAACCCTTCAAGGACAACATCGGCTGATTACAGGATAGGGCAAGGACTGGGAAGGCAAGCCTACTTTGCTCATAAATTCTAGCCCTGGAAATTGAGACCAGTGTTCTAGAAAAAGGTAACCTTATATGCCAGTCTCATTTGTGCTATCCAATTCTATGGTTGGCAACTTACTGAAAGCAAATACTTATTTTCAGGCTATCTTAACTGTATATAATTAGAACTTCTTGAAGAGGGAAGTATTAACTGCCACATTTATAAGAAGACAAACAAATGTGGAATTTATAAGGTTGAAGTAGCAACACCTTAAACTTTGACCCTGTGAAGGCAGACAACTACAAAGTGTAGCCATGCCTTTTTTTTTTTTTTGCTCTTCCTTCTCCCGTTTTTGGAATTTACTCTCCTTTCCTGGGTAAACTGCTTCTCTTCCCTCTCTCTTACAAATTAGTTGGCACCAGGTTCACTTTCAGTAACTTTCAAGAGTGGCCAGCAATTACAGACCCAATGAAAAATAAATTTAGATACTGTTTCAAGACCAAGAGAAATTTTATTGGTGAATAATATAAAAATATTAGAGAAAAACAAGAGAACATGTCAAAACTTTACAGAAGCATAAGCCTGAAGTCATAGCAATTCTTTTTGATTCTTCTATTAAAGTTTTGTGACTTGAAGAGTTTTATATCATAGAGACACAAACAGAAAATAGTTGCGGAATTATTGTGGAAAACTTCTAAATTTATCTAAGAGATAATTTTTTAAAAAGTGGGAAAGCACCCAAAATGATCCTTGAGAGAGAATAAAGGTAGTTATAGAAGTCTTTTGCTACCCTACTCTGACACCCCCACCAAGACGAGGTTTATATATTGATTCAGTCAAGAAATGACACTTGATGCCAGAGTAATGCATTCTGTGAGAAATCAGTGTGGGAATGGATGTTGACCTCGACATCAAGGAGCTCACGGTGTGGTAAGATGTGATTTTTTTTTTCCCTCTCCTCAACTGTTATAGTTGATTAAGTTAATTTCTAAGAACCCTGAGAAGCAACTTGAAAGAATAAGATTAGGAACTAGTTATGAGCATAAAACAAATAGCAAAACCAGTGCTATTTTAATTAAATGGAATCACTTAATTTGCAAGATACAGAAGGAAAAAAGGGAGAGAATAGAGAAATAATTGAGAGCTTAAGCAAACTGACATAAATTATCATTATCCTCATCCTCTAAGTACTTTTATTATTATAAGTTTTGATTCTATTCTAGATCAGTAGTTCCCAACTGTGTATAACCATGAAGGATATCTGCTATCCTTCTAACATCTATGCACTGTTTAGGAAAATTAATGCATACACATGAAGGCGAGTATCTCCACAGCAGTAAATCTGGCTCAGGAGTGAGAACCATTGCTGTGAATTATGTATAACATATGTGACAGTGCTCTCTAACAAACTTAGACCTGCCAGTTGGAGTATAATAGAGTATACTGTATACTGCTAAATAAACAGAGATGCCCAATGTCTATCAAGTTTGTAACACTCAGTCAAATAACTATGTATTCTAAGTCTGTATCACTCAACTCTTTACCATGCAGATTACGTGGTTATTCTTCAGTGGAAGAAGAAATAGGGAACTATCACGTAAGTGATTTTTAGAAGCAGTCCTTTAAATTTACCTGTATCCTACAGACAGATATAGAGCATGATTTGAACACAACCAGAAAGCCAGAGGCACACATGCAAACTTCTTATAGACAGACATTTTCCCACACTTATATATGCAAATAAACTTGTAGAAAACTAAGAACGTAGGTGGGCAAGGCAGTGTAAAAGTTCATCGAAGAGGGCAAATTGATAAGTGAAAAATGTTTGAGTGGGTATTTGGCAGAAAGCAGATAAAAATGACAGATGAGTATGTGAAAGAAGGTCCAGGAGTCATTGAGAATAGACAGAAAAAGAAAAGCGTGTGAGGTAATGACCAAAAGATGCAAAAATTACTTTATTTCTAAGTGGGAAAATTAGGCTGTATAATAGAGATTGTACATTATATAGATTACATAGCAGTAAATTCTAGAGAGGAAAAATAAGATCAAGAGCAAATTTCTGAGATAAGCAGGCTAAACGGCTCTGAAGTCACTTCTGTTGTCATTGCTTATATAAGTAACTATTTACGAGAATGTGACCAAGTCACATAGTATCTATTAACTGCCTCAGTTCCTTACTTCTTAGTGAAAAGATAATTAACACAAATGATGGATTTATCAAAGACCTCTTAAATTGCTTGTTATTTACTTCCTGTAAGAATCTGGGTTAAAACAAAGTTCAAGAAGAATAATCAATTGGGCATACTAATATTCTCCTGGATTTGACATGCCTTCTTAATCAAATTACTACAAAGCCATAAACTTCAAATATATCACCTCAGGCCTTCACAGGAGGGAATTAAAATCAGGATCTACATATGCCCATAACTTTTATTCCAGGTTGAAGTAGGAATCCTATGAAGACCATTTCCATTTTTTATAAAACTGGTACCAAAAACTGCTATTATGCCATTTAATTGCTTTTTCATAAAGAACCACATTACATATTCCTCTTAGTGCTAATAAAATACCAGTAAAAAGTTTCTCCCTTAATTAACTGGCATGTTTCCTTTTTATCAAATAACATAGATACTATTCTTGTTTCTTTTTTTGCTTTGGTTGACAAAAAATTCTGAGCTAAGTCTTGTTCTCAAGTATAACGAGAATTCTTAGCCTAGTTCTGCACACAATTTGACTATTAAACCCCATTCCACGTTATTTGTGTCATTTACTATAAATCACTTCAAATCCTTCTCAGAAATAGTAAGAGTATAAATAATCAATGTAACTGAAAATAACAATTTGTACAAATTAATTAGACTACTCCTTACCAAACCTTTATTAAATCTAAGTATGCCCACATCTAATCTGAGTAGGATGGTTAAACTATTTAACAAAGTATATAAAGCTTTCACCTTCAAAAATTGGGTTGAAAGTAAACAGAATATTTCATATCTAGCAAAAATAAGAGTGCTTCATGGAATATTTGCTCAGGAATAAAGTTTGAGAAAGGTAGATTTCTTTTTTTTTGGTGAGGAAGATCGGCCCTGAGCTAACATCCATGCCAATCCTCCTCTTTGTTTTTGCTGAGAAAGACCGGCCCTGGGCTAACATCCGTGCCCATCTTCCTCCTCCTTATATGGGACGCCGCCACAGCATGGCCCGACAAGCGGAGCATCGGTGCGCGCCCGGAATCCGAACCCCGGCCGCCAGCAGTGGAGCGCATGCACTTAACCACTACGCCACGGGGCCGGCCCCGAAAAAGGTAGATTTCTAATAAACCATATCCCTGACCTTTTCTATCTCGTTTTGCCCTAGTTTCTAAGACGCAATGTGGTTTTCTAAACACTGCATCCCCAGAGAGTTCAGATACCTAAAACTATTAGTCATTCTGAAGCACTAATATAGGAATTATGAGTTCAGGTACACAATTTTTCCCATCAATCATAGGCATGGGTTATTTAGAAATGCAATCATTTATCCTCTGTTATACTTTGAAGACAACAAAGAGCAGATGAAAACAGATGTACCAGCTAAATAAACCATTAATTACTTTTTGAGAAGGGCTAAAACTAGGATTTAAGTCAGGGATCCTTAATGTGATAAATTTTTATCAACTCATATATTTAAATCATGGATGACGGATGTCATAATTATTGTAAGAGCTGCTGAATACAAGTGTACTATAATTATCTAAGTTAGGACAGGCCTGCTTCCAAATTTACCTGATGAGAGATGGAAGGCTGCTGGATGGGCCCCTGCATTCTAGGGTTTGGTAAACCCACAGGTGCTGGCCTCCGTTGCACCTGTTGCCTCTGAGCCATTACCTGTTGCTGCATATGCTGGAGTCGTAATTGAGCTAGGCTGATCTGTGTTGGAAACTTGGATAACTGGTTTGAAGATAAACCACCTGGGGGCTGTGAATTCTGTTCCACGACAGGATTCTGCTTAGGCATTTGTGGCTGACTCTCTTTATCTTCGATTACTAAAGAACCTAATTAAAGAGAAAAGGTTAAGTTCTAAAGTTTTTCTGATAGTGAAATAACACATTTTGTAAAGCTGTTTTTGGTGAACTTCAGAATTGCTAAGGAACTTTTTGGTCTTAGGAGCCCTTTACACTCTTAAAAATAGAAGGCCCCAAAGAGCTTTGTTTGTATAGGATCTATCTATCAAAATTTACCATATTAGAAACTAAAAATGAGAATTTAAAAAAATTTTACTCAATTAATTCACTTAAAAATAACAATAAACCCATAATAACACATTTTTATGAAAAATAACTTTTTAAAAAAAATTTAGTGAAGAGTGGCACTGTTTTACATTTTTGAAAATCTCTTTAAATGTCTGGCTTAATAGCTGAACTCTTATATCTGTTTCTGCGTTATCTGTCATAATATAGTTTAGGTTGAAATATATGAAGAAAATCCAGCAACACAAAGACATGTAGTTGGGAAAGGGAGGCCTTTGTGGTCCCCTATAGGGACCTATACTTTGAGAACTGTTGTTGTATATCAAAATAAAACAAGCAAACTTGACTGCTTCTAAAAACAAGCCCGCGAAGTGTTTCTGATTCTTTAGTATTAACAATTTGTAATCTCTCAAATTCCTTACACCTTCACAGTGCATACTCTGTCTGTTCTCTGACAGAGAATACTTTGACTGGCTTACAACTACACTTTTAGAGTTTAAAGGTATCTCTAATAGGTCTGATCCAAGCCTAAGGCACAGCTTGATTTCCTCAACAGTAGAGACTCAATTAAATGCTTCTGATTTACTAAGCATATGCATACTAAAAAAATATGGTTATTATTCATTAAATACTTACTGTGTGTTAGGCACCGTGACAGTAGGTGTATGTATATTCTTGTTAAAGTACTTTTTACAGATAAGGGAGCTAAGGTTCAGAGAGACTGAACAACTTACCCAAAGTCACCAAGACATTAACCGAATATTCATTTAGATCAATATTTTTCTCTTTCAATAAGATGTTTCTTCTATAAGACATTTCTCAGAAGCCATCGATAAACAAGTTTGAGAAACTCATCACCTTCTTGGAAGATTTAAAACATAAATCTCATTGTAAATGACAATTTACAGAGCTGTAATGACAGCTCTAAGTCCCACACTAAAGGATTTTGTTTAATTATATCAGAATTTCACAAACAGGAGAGGCTGGTTTATTTTGTTTTTGCTGATGTAGATTTATTTAAACCTATATCCATTTACGTGTGAACAGTTACACACATATTCTTATTTATTTATTTATTTATTTTTTGTGAGGAAGATCAGCCCTGAGCTAACATCCATGCTAATCCTCCTCTTTTTGCTGAGGAAGACCGGCTCTGAGCTAACATGTATCACCAATCCTCCTCCTTTTTTTTTTTTTTACCCCCCAAAGCCCCAGTAGATAGTTGTATGCCATAGTTGCACATCCTTCTAGTTGCTGTACGTGGGACGTGGCCTCAGCATGGCCAGAGAAGCAGTGCGTCGGTGCGTGCCCGGGATCTGAACCCAGGCTGCCAGTACCGGAGCACGCGCACTTAACCGCTAAGCCACGGGGCCAGCCCTACACACATATTCTTAATTTAACCTATGTCTACATCATGTGGTCTATAAGTGATATGCTTATAGGTATATATATCTCTACATATATGACTACTTATGTGCACATATAACTTGTGATAGGTTCTCTGTATAGTTGAATGTGTTGTGGTAGGGTGGGGTAGGGCAAGAGAGTTACTTATACATATGCTCTGTATTAAAATGCTTCTTTTTAGTAATGTAAGTGAGAGTGTGTGATTCCAGTTGCCTGCTATGTATCAATAAATATATGGCTGCATGTACTTCTAAACTGAGCTATACAGGTTACCTTATCACCTTTTCTGCAAGGAGTCACCTTATGATCCTTTTTATTCTTCCCTTGTATGGATGAGATTTGTGTATGCCTATTTCTTCCTTTCCTGGTGTGTTCTGAGAACACTGGCTCACTTTCCAGCTATTTCATCCTTTTCTACCCAGAATTTAGCCTAGGGAATGAGAGAGCAACCATCTTTGATGATTTTGAAACAAAGTCAACGAGCTCAAAAATTGTCATCAAAGGGAGTATTGGTGGTTGATGAACAATGTATAGGGAATTCTTAAAGGAATTCTTAAATTTCTGTTTCTATAGTTTCTCTGTGAGAAATTAAGAAAAGGAGGCAAAAAGTAAAAACTTTTCCCACTAGCAAATAATATAACAAGAAAGCTAAAGTAATAACTTTCTGCTGAACTGCCTGCAAGGATATTTGAGCTTCTAATGTTACCAACATGACAGTTTCCCTTTGTGATAAATCAGTGGGCTTTAATACTTAAAATTTGGGCACTTTTCTGTATGCCTGTTACACTTCAATTAAAAAGTTAGAAAATATATATAATTATTACGTAAAAGGCACAAGAAAAAAAATGAGAAGTCTTCCCTAGCAAGATATAGCGAATGAACCATTAGATGGCTGATGATCGGGTCTAAAGAGAAAGCAAGCCAATAACAGTATGACAAATACTATTTTAACAGAATACATTCTACATATCAAAAATTGTATATCAGTGGCAGTCAAGAGTTTTACCAACCCATTCTGACAAATCTACAGTTAACAGTACTATACCAAGATTCTATGGAAAAGCAAGATTCTATGGAAAAAAGAACTCCTAAATCCCAAAGTCTAGACATCCTGTGACTCAATATAAAGGATGTTTCATATCATCCATATATTTACATATATGTTTATATTCATGCATATGTCATACATACATACACATTAATGAAATACTAGCAAAAAATCCATGTCTTGAAGACAAGATAATGATAACACTTTGGGGGCAGAAGGGAATACATTTTCAATAACATGTCATAATTATTAAGAGTTCCAGGAACAAATGGCACTTTAAGAAATGTACATAATGGCCTACCTAAATTGATAATATTTTGAGCCCAGAAACTGGGATCACAGTGAAATTGGATGGTATTGTTGGTCACCGGGGAAGCATCACACCTTGCTCGAAGGAGGTGCCGTAACCGGTACGTAATCTAGAAGAAAGGAGAGAGACAACTAAACATCAGTATCTTTATCAAGCAAATAATTTAACTTCCCAGTAAAAGACAAAAACGGTCTCTAGTATGTATACCAACACAAAATAAATAACCATATATAAGTTACAAAAAGTGGACACACAACACGTTTTTCTTTCCGAAACAAGTTAAAAGTTTTGAGGTATAACTCAGTTAGCTATCCTGTTGAATACAGAACTAAGTACCTTAAAGTGATAGGGTTAATGTCAGTTTTTTGAACTAATAAAACTTTACAGAAACACCAACTAAATATTTATAAATAAAACATTTTAACACATTTTGCTCTTTTATTTATTTTACTTACTCTTTCATTTTTTTAATTTTTTTTTTTGTGAGGAAGATCAGCCCTGAGCTAACATCCATGCCAATCCTCCTCTTTTTGCTGAGGAAGATTGGCCCTGAGCTAACATCTGTGCCTATCTTCCTCTACTTTATATGGGATGCCGCCACAGCATGGCTTGACAAGCAGTGCGTTGGTGCGGGCCGAGATCCGAACCAGCAAACCACGGGCCGCTGCAGCGGAGCGCGCGCACTTAACTGCTTGCACCACCGGGCCAGCTCCCTATTTTACTTACTCTTTTAAAGAAGGATTGAGAATTTAGATTAAGGGGCTAATCAGTTACAGAAAATACAAATTAATCTCTCTCAGGAAATATAAGTACAGCCCATAATTAGGCCTGCTAGTGGGACGGTTCTCGTTGCTCCTATGCTTTGAATCTCACGTCATCACCGCAAACCACCTACCCTCTCCACACTGCAGTCCTCAGTGAATACTTGATAATTCTCCCTCAATTCTTGAAAAGTTTAGCTCCTGGCTCACTATCACCATTTTCAACATTACTACTGTCACAATTTGTGATGATTTTAACATCCAACCAGATGATTCTTCCTCCCAGCTTACTTCCTCTAATACCCAGACACCAATAATCCTATAAACCCTCAAGTTCCTATAAGCCTTTGCTCTTAACAATTCTCCTCTGTCCTTTGATTTCACGTTACCACTACCCTTCCCCTCTATCCCTCAGTTCCTCCTTATCCAGCTGAAATCCCAGGGTCAATCATCATAATCATGTCCTTGCATACACTCTCAAGACCTCTTTCTCTCACATACCCAATTACACACACTCCCTTCCCTCTCCTCAACCTTTTGCCCAGACAAAACAAAAGAAACGTCGTTGGTTAAATCCAACTTTTGCCTGAATATAACTGGACTGATAAATGGACTGACTTCACTTCAAACCTTGCCGGCTCAAACCTTACTCAAAGACATGGCTCAGCAATTTTCTTCCCTCTCCGGTATCACCAAGCTTTCCACTTGACTGGATCACTCTCATCAACATATAAACATGCTTTAACTTTTCCCAACTAAAAACAAAAACTCTTAGCTTCTTTTCTCCTGCCATCAACTGCCCCATTTTTCTGCTCTCTTCTACAGCAGAACTCTTCAAAAGACTCATCTATATTTCTTGTCCCCCATTCTTCTCCTATTCTTTTCTGAAACCACCCCATTCAGGCTTTCAGTAGCTTTTCACACAGGTGGTCATTTGGCCTTCAAGAGAATATTTTCTTCATTTGGCTTGCAGCACACTATAATCTCATGGTTTTCCTTTTATTTTACCAGCTGCTACTTTTTGGGGCCACTGAGAATAGGTCTGGGTTCCAAGGCACCATCTCAGTCTCCACTGTTGATTCTTTCTTCTCTCCCACACCTATATATGTTGGAATGCCCCAGGGCTCAGTCTTGCAACTGCTCTCTTTTCTCCTACACCCACATACTTTTAGTGATCTCATCCAGTCTCATAGTTTAAATGACACCTTAATTTATATTTCAAGCCTAGACCTGTCTTTTGAACTTGCATTTCCAACTGCTTACTCAACATCTCCACCTGTTGTCTAATAGGCACCTCAAATTTAATATGTCTAAAAGGGAACTCCTGATCTTTCTCAAGTCTACTCATCCTATAATCTTCCCCATCTCATTTATTGGCAACACTATTTTTCCTACTGCTTAGTTGGTCATTGGTTCCTTTCTTTTCCTCATGCCCTACATTCAACCTGTCAGCAAATCCTGTTGGCTCTATCCTTAAAAGATCTGAATAATCTTACCAATTCTCCCATCAACTCTATCAACTCTACCGCTACCACCCTGTTAAAGCCACCTCATTGCACTAAGGTTCTAACTGGTGTCCCTTATTTCTCCTTTGCCCTCAACTACCTATTTTCAGCAGCCAGAGTGATTGTCTTAAAATATAAATCATATTCTGTTATTCCTCTCCTCAAGCCTCTCCAATGGTTTCCCATCTCACTCAGATTAAAAACCCATGTCCTCATAATGAACTACAAGGCTTGTGCTATCTGGCTTTCCATTACTTCCCTGACCTTACTCATACTACTTTCTTCTCCTTTACTCTGTTCCAGCCCCTCAGGCCTCCCTGCTGACCAAATCACAAAAACTCCCACCTCAGTCCTTGCTGCGTGCTCTGCCAGAATATTCTCTGCAAATATTTGTACGGCTTGCTTCCTCATTTTCTTCAGGTGTTTGCTCAAATATCACCCTCTTTAAAGAGACTTTCCTACCTAACATTACAACCCCCACACAAATACTCCCAGATTCCTCCCTTAATTTACTTATCTCTAGAGCACTTAATACCATTTAATAGTCTATATATTTTACTTATTTTGGTATTGTCTATGTCTCTCTACTAAAATGCTACTCCTTGAGGGCAGAGATTTTGTTTTCTGTTACTTCAGTACTTAGAATGCTGCCTGATATACAGCAGGTATGCAATAAATAATTGTTGAATAAATAAATTTGCTTCAACTGCTAAATTATCTCAAACAGCTACAATAAATTCTGAAATAAAAACCATGAACTTATTTTGGGGCTATGTAGAATATATGGCCGTGTTTAGCAAATAGCATTCAATACAATGTTCTTTTCCCTAAGTTTTTCTCCCTTTCTTAATTTTCTGTATCCTCTAATAATTCTCACTCTAAAACATGCTCATAATATGCTAACCAAAAGAATTATCCCAAGAACTTTCCTTTGTAAATATCTTCATATTTTATCATTTTCTAAAATTTAATCATTTACTTTGAAATAATTTTAAAATTGTATAAAAGTGAAAAGAATCCTTCACCCAGATTTCCGAACTGTTAATATATTAGCACATTTGTCCTAGTGCTCGCCCAACTGCTCCTGCGCACATACATTATTACTAATCTTTTGCTGAACCTTTTGACAGCTAGCTGCTGACACGAAGTTCTCAGTTCCCTAACACTCCAGTGAGTATATCTGAAAAGATCCTCTAACAAGATAAGCAGTAAATTCCAAATTCAGAAAGCAAGTTTGTCACAACACTACCATCCAATCCAAAGACCTCATTCAAATGCCAACTGTCCCAACAGTGTTTCTTTTCAGCATCCTGGAAGAGATGCTATCAAGGAACACAGGTTGCATTTAGTTGCCATGTGTCTTCAGTTTCTTAGTCTTTCCTTGTCATTCATGTCCTCGATGGCTTTAAAGATTTCAGGCCTCACATTCTGTAGGATGACCTTCAACTTGAGCTTGAGTGTATTTCCTCCTGATCAGACTTAGTAAAGCATTCTTGTCAGAAATGTGCACTTCTCAGTGCATCATATCAGGAAGCTCAGGATGTCAACTTGTCCCACCAGTGCTGATACTAATCTTCATCACCTGGCAATTCAGTTGCCCAGTATCTCCATCTTAAATTCACCACTTCCCCCTTTGTAACCGATTAGTATTTTGCAAAGAGGTATTCTAGGATTATACTAAAATCCTGTTCCCATCACATTAGCATCCACCCATAACTCTCTCTGAATCACCTCTACAATAGTGACCAAATGTGTTTCTTTACGTCCCCTATTCTATCTACACTCATTAGTTTACAATCTGACAAAACTTATCCCTTCTTTATCATTTACTTAATTATATCATCATGAACTCATGTATTCCTACTTAATTCAATGTGTTATAATTCATTACTATATTTAGTTTGAGACTAAATTCGTTGACCTGCCCAGGGGAAGCCCTTTTAGGTGGAATCCTGGTCCTTTTGACACGTCCCTATCATTTCTCTGGCACGAGATGTTCTGGGTACATCTTATACTTTCCCTCACTTTGCTTGGTATTTAGAAACCAAGATCTGAAAGGACAGTGGACTCACTGCTATTGGGGTGTAGCACACAAACATATATACACATACAGATACATATATATACATCTGTAACTATTTCCGGATCTCTCTGTGTATATATATAAAACTTCTTAGTTCATACTTATACCTCCAATTCCAATCCAACACACCTTAGGGCTCTGTCTGGCCTTTCTTCTTTCTATCTTTCTAAGTATCTTCCCCAGTAGCAAAAAACTTGGCTGCCATTACCCTCAATATCTTTACTTATTTGCTTAAATGTGACCAAAATCCAAATAACACTGGCTGTCTCTGCTTACCATCTCTGTGTTCACTCACCATTTCATATCTCTGGCTGCTGGCCTTGGCCTCAGCATGGTCCCCCAACCCACTTCACTAACCTGTGTCCTCACAGTCACCATGCTGATGTCTCCATGCCAGGAATAGAAGATGCTTGATTCTTTTTATTAAAAAAAATTTTTTGTCCTCCTGTAGGCACACTACACTGACTTAGCATTTTGAATATCTTATGATTTTTTAGTGTGGAAATTGAATAATATAAACTTTCTTGCCAAGAAAAATGATTAAATCAGAAACGAGAATATTTCCTTAAAAGGAAATCAGCTTTGATTAAAGGGAACTATGAGGTAAATCACATAGATGTAAATACTTTTTTTTTCCCCTTGAGGTACTATACTGTAAACCCCTTTTGCTAATGACAAGCCAGAAAATACAGAATTTATTTACAACTCAGATAGCTAATTAAGTTGTGGTAAGGTCTAAAAGTAATATCAAACTTGGCCAAACTCTGCTCCTTTATCTTAGGTAACAATTTTTTCTGCTGTATTTTATTGCCATTCAATTTAAAGATACAAGAGCTTTCTCGTTGTCAAATTATTTTATTACCCATCTAAAATGTAAACCATTATACTTGTCAAAACTCCTAATGCATGTTTTAGATAATTCTAAGAAGTCATAAAGCCTGGCTAATGTAGAAGTTAAATAATGGTTCATTAAATATACTTGTTAATCCCTTCAGATGTATCTGAACTTAAATGAACTCAGGTTTCACACTGAAAACTTTCACACTTTGAAAACAAACTGAAAACTGAAAGCTACTGTTCAAAAAGACAGAAACATTTTTAAAAATAAGAAAGATGTCAAGACAGCTTTTGAGATGGCAATACTGAATAATGTCTCCCTTCTACTGAAGTTAAAATAAACTTAAAAAAGACATTTAGTATTTCTGAGTTTCCAATCCCATAAAAATTAACATGAAGTTTTGTCTATACTTTACTTATAGCTTCTGACAGGAGATGTCATCTGGTACCTTATTTTTTCACTATCAATCTACATCGAGAACTGTGAAACACAAAATTCCTATCCTTAAGAAGTATAAAGTCTAATGAGATTCATAGGAAAATGTGCAAATGTAGTAACAGTAGATAAAAATCAGTGATAGTATGATGAACATACGCACAAGGGCTTTGCAAACACAGAGAAGGAGAATCCAACCCAGACTTCGTCATGGAAGGCTGCCAAGAGGAAAGGAAGACAATCCTAAACTAAACCTGGTAGTCTCTAAAAAGATGAGCATTAGTTATCGAGGAGAAAGAAAAGGCTTATTTTAAGTAAGGATACCAGTACCCAGGCAAGAAAGCATGATAATATACTGAGCCCCAGGGATTAGAAGTAAGGAAATGGCAATGAGACATTCACGAAACATAAAGATCTTTGAAGATTAATTAGATGGGAGGATGGGGAAAAGGGAGTGAAAGAGATTGCAGAATTCCTTTTTTACCGCTTATACTTTAATAGTTTCCTAATCACTACTATTAAGGAAATAGCTACTGCTAGTAAAAAGAACAACTATGTTTTACTCTCCTGGTCTCTCTTCTGTCAATATTTCCTGCCTTTCTTCCAAATAATATGGGGATAAACTCAATGTTTAACAGATGACAGAAGAATCATAAAGAAATACTGTGAAAATGTTTCACAATATATTTAAAACTAGACTTCTGAAGGGATTTTGCTATTCCAATGGGTTTGGTTTTTTATTGACTTAATTCCTATAGTAAAAAGATGAACTAAGAATTTCAAGCTTGAAATTTCAGGCTCACACGGCATTTCTTTTTAACTTTTTAAGCATATAAAAGCCATCATTTAAAGGATAACCTGTGTAAACATGGCTATATTTATAAAGCATAAGAACTCTGAAGAACAGAGTTGTATAATATAGCGATTTTCAAATTTTTTGCGATTGGAAACCCTTCTACATATTTAAAAATAATCACAAGCCTCAGCTTTGCATGCATTACAGGCAAATTATTTTATTAACTACATCTGCTACCAGTGATGCATCAAGGCCCATTTGGGTTCCATAGGCTTTTAAAAATTAGAAAAATACGATTTAGTCAATCAGGAATCTGGTAATATTGGTTCCTTAAGATCTTCTCCTATATATAATATAGAGAACAATCTCCCTCCTATTTCAAGAGGTCATTGAGCAGATTAAGTAATCCCATCTTCTGCTTTTATTGTTTTCTCCATATCATAATCACAAACAAAATAAGAGAATAAAATTAGAGAAATGAATTTTTAAACTAAGGAGATTGACTGTGTGAATAATAGGCTTTCTTATCCACATACAAATAAATACATTCATTATGGGTCCGGCTGAAAAAAAACAATTCTCTCACTTTCTCCTTTTATCCCTTCTCTGTTTGACTTTCAGGAAAGTATAAGTAACAGAGAAAGTATGTACTATATAGAAGCTGTTTTTCATAAGACCAGCGAAGGAATAAAAAAAAAACGAGAAAGAGAAAAGGACTCAAAGTGAGAGACTACAACATTGATAATTATGAGGAAAAAAACAAAAAAACCCCTAAGAGTTGAATACAATTTGTGTTAGGAAATAGCGTTAGAAACAGTTACAAATCAATTTTCTAATAAGTCACTCAATATTTGAACCTATTTTTAGAAAGTTTATCCAGAAGTACACGTCCTTATTTCAAAATAGTCACAGGAAATTTCTGCCACTTGATTCCAAAAAACGGAGTAGGTGAATAGAAAACTGATTTGGATGTTATAATTTGATTTCAAAGCATAAATCCTTGTGGAATCTTTAATAAAACGAAAGTAAGGCAGGAATTTTTAAGAATGTTTATATGGTTTCACTTTCAGTGGCTAAATGTATTCTAGAACCTTGCTACTCAAGGTATGATCTACAGACCAGCAGCATCAGAGCACCTGGGAGCTTTTTAGAAATAAAGAATCTGGCTCTACTCCAGATCTACTGGACCAGAATCCTCAGATGATTAGTATGCAGTGACCATATTTTCAGCAGCAAGGTTCTAGACTACTGCCAAAATAGTTCATCAAATCACACAGCCAGTTTCCTGTAGCAAATGGGGTTAAACTATCCAGCACCATATACTGCTGACAGAGTAAACAACATAGTGCTGGCAAGAGGAACAGTCTCTGGGCTCAGGTGTCCAAGTTAAAATTCTGGCTATCCCTCTTACTGTGTGACCTTAGGCATGTTACTTAACTCTGTGCCTTGGTTTCATTACCCATACAATGGGGATGGATATCTATTTCATAAAAGTGATGTAAAAGTTTCAGTGAAATATTACATGGAAAATGCTTAGAATTAGTGCCTAGCACACTACAGGTGATCAGGAAATGTTTACTATTATCATTATTATTAGTATTAATTTTAAGTATTTCAATAACTCCATTGTTTCTCTCTGTATTTTGATGCTATGTTAAATGCCATAGTCTATCTTACCAGTCGCTTGCTATAAAGTAACGCTGTACTGCTGCCACTGGAAACTGCCCATTTAGAAAAATGCATGACATGTTCTAACTGTTTAGAAAGTCCAGCCACTTCCTGTTGTTGTTGCATAAGTTTCATGCGATGGTCCTTTGCAAGGCTCTGAAAAGAAGAAAATAATTTCAAAATTAGTTCTGCATATAACATATATTTTAATGGTCATTTTCAGATTACCAAATTAGAATAACTATCACCACTAAGAACCCAAGTGATAGAAACTGAAAATACTGAGTTTTTCTCCCTTAGTGCAAAGCATCACTCGCACTGCAGCAAAGAACTGTGCTCCAAACACTGCAGCTGCTGCTGCCGCTACCACGGCCTCTGCTGCCCACATCCCCCAGGCCCTTCATCTGGTTTTACATATTCTGGGATTTAGGTCTCTGTTCATGCATCTTCCAATATCCAAAAAGGGGCAAGAAATTTGGATTAACTATAATATAGTAAATGCCTGTTAAATTCAATAGTCACAAACAAAATAGATGTACCATTCAGCAATCTAGTAAAGTTACTAGATCACATGATTTACTCAATCACATGATTTCCCCTTTTAGGCATTCTAGTCCTGATCGCAATCAGTTTGTGCTCAGTCAATGCCATGTGGTAGACAACACTTATACTTTGAATGTGGTAAAAAAGGCATATTATTTTTGTCTATTGAGAATTACCATGGGAGCCAATTGATACAGTGACTAATGGTGCCTGCCAATGCACTCCCAGAAAAGTTACATAAAAGTAGAATACAGAACCTCTCTAAGGAAAGTACACAAGCAACAGCACAGGTTAATCAAAAGCGGAGAGGACTAAACCTGGGTTATTTGACAGGTCTCTATCCAAAAATCTCTTCTACCTGGCAAGGAAAGGGGAAGAGAGTAGGGCTTTCCACTGGCTCCGACGAAAAGTTTAAAAGTAAAATTGCTACACTCCAATACAGACTTACATTAAAAAATGAACCTAGATCCTGGCCCTAGTGAGTTTGAAATTTGGAAAATACCACATGTGCTAACCTGAATTAAGGAAAAAACTTCAGTGACTGTCAACAGCTTTATCATGTCTAAGATAAGTTCATAGATAACTTAATAAGGTTATTTCTGACCTCTGTAAAAACTAAGTTTTTCTTTGGGGACATTCTAGAAAGAATAGAAATTACGTTGACTTTTGGGGAAGTTGCAAATTGAGAATCAGAAGTCCTACTTTCTTGGTCTTCTACTGTATCAACTATCTGGGCCAATTTCTCTTGAATGTTAGATAAAATTGGCTACATTTATTTGCCTTAAGGGAGGATTTTGTGAACTAGGAGAATGGGTATGAGGATTACAGGCATATTTAAAATGTGCTGTAAAAATAAATCAATAAAGTTGATTAAAAAAATAACATTGATGACCACGTTCATTTTTAGAGGTTTCGAGATCTGGTCATCTTTTCTTTCTTATCTTCATTTTTTTTTTCTTTTTCTTTTTCTCCAGCTTTATTGAGGTATAATTGACAAATAAAATTGTATAAATTTGAGGTGAACAACATGATGATTTGATATACATATATATTGTGAAATGATCACCACAATTATCTTATCTTCAAAAAAACTGCAAGTGATTCTGATGTACGTGAAGTTTGGAAACAGCCACAGCAATGCATGCACTACTAATCTCTGAGAAAGTAAATCTAAGAGACATTTGATTTTAAGCAGAGCTTTGAAAGTTTTTTACATTGTTTAAATGCTTGAAAATATAGTTATTGTAAATGGGGTCTGATTCCTCCTGGCCAGAATATTTCTTTACTAAATAAGTATTTGTTTACAAAAGAACAGAGAATTATTTTAGTCTGTTTCCTGTGTGACTAATAAATCATGAGAATGACCATGCTTTCGCAGGAAGAATAGAACTTTCTGACAAAGATTTTCTAATTTTGTCAACTATAAAATAAAGAAGTTCAATTAAATTATTTCTAGGAGTCTTTTTTTTTTTTTAAATCTTTGAACATCAAAATTTTTTATTTTCTCATTCTAAATTGCTTCTTTACTGTGAATTCTTTCTGCACCAATATACTAAAAGAACACTAAAATGTCATGCAATTAATATTATATTAATATACCATGTAAAAGTTGTAGCCTCATATTATTTAAAGTCAAACGCTGACTTTTGATCTTGACCTTCATGAGTGTAAAAAAGCTGATGAAGAGTGTAACATTTTTCATACCTGCAGTGAGAAACAACTATCTTAAGTGTCTTGAGCATCTCTCCCTAACTACTGCTTTCACAATTAAGACTACAAAATGTTGAAGGCAGGAGGCACGTCCTTTTACCTAATTTCTCATAAGATTAAACATACATATTTGAGAACTAAATATAGCTAACTTAGTGTATCTTTCTAAAAAAGTTTGTTCAGTTGCCCTCCTTTGGTAATGCAAAGTTGTTACTTCAGTGAATCTCGAAAATGATTCCTCTCTTCCCCATTTACAGAGCTCCTCCTTCAAGCAAGGCATTATGCTTTGTGCTATGAAGTGAACAACAAGGATTAAGACATTCCTAGTGTATTATAAACCCATAAATTGTCAGCTACAATATAGAACCTGGCAAAGGAAAACTTGGGAAAGAAGAAGAAATATTATTGAACCATAAATGGAAACAACTATATGAAAAAAGTGATTTCAAATTCACAAATACATGAATAAATACTATGTTAAATCACTACAACATACTGTCCCATTAACAGTAACTTACCTCAAGCTGATGCAGTAGAGCTTTTCCTTTTTTATTTATTTCTACCATCAATGTAAATATAGCAACTTTAATATCCTGCTCCACCTGCTTTTGATTTTGATTTACTTCAATTATCCTGAAAATTAAATGAAAGGGGGGAAAAATCTAAAATCTAAGGCAGAAGATTTGTTTTACAATACTTAAAATCGATTTTAAATAATGTCAAAATTAGACCAAAATATTTTCAGCCCTTAAAAGCTCAGCTATTTCTAAGGGTCCTTCAGTTTAAATCGACTTGCTTGAAGATGAGACAGCAGAAATATAATTGTTCTGAAAGACAGAGTCACTTAATTCAATCTTAAAATCAAAATGTATAAAATTGCAAGAGAATGAACACATGTTAAGAAAACATGGTTTATAAAGATTATGATGACACCCAAGAAAATCAATACTTGGTCTAAAAGAATGGACAAAAAAATGGTTTATAAACAAGATAAAGAAAACTATGACTGAACGAGTTTTACACTGTATTCACTGCAACTAAGAAGTAGAAAAGTGTAAATGTGTCACTCTTATCTTAGTCATCTGAATGGCTACAGTATTCATTATACCTGAATAGAAGCAAGAAGACAACAATAGTAATTTGCTACTTTTAATAACACATTTCTCTTGAAATAAGCAGCCAAATAGCAACTTTATGTTTCATCAGCAACTATATATGTTTTTTCCTTTGATAAGAGAAAATAGGAATGCTGTTTTCATGGAGATCGAGATGGATATAAAGAAAATATATAGCATCACGTCAGAGCATCTTATAGAAGCAGAAAAGAATAATGGGAAACCCACCAAACATTATGCGATAAATAAAAAGCTTCGTTTCTTCTTTCTGCTTCTCTCATAGTTACCCTCCAATACTTAAGACCAAAAGGACAGAGATTTTATTCCCAGCTGGAAATTCTTCAAGATAATTATTTGACATCAATATTGGCTATAGGATCAAGTAAACCAAATAGGTCTGAGAAGCAAACAACTTCAAAAAAAACTAATTTAAATCCTTATGGTGATAGAACAGGATGAAAAAGGGACAAGCAGTGCCATGGTTGCACATACATAAAAACGAATTAATAGAAAAGTCAGTCAGTCCAGTCAACTTCGTTAATCCTTCTATAATCAGGTAGGCTATAAAAATATGAGCAATTAGCATCAAATCTAAAGATTCTTTAATTCTTACCACAAGTCAAAAACCAAAACCCTACTGCACAACAATCTATTATTTTGTAAAAACAGCATAAACCTAACAAAAAGGTAAAAAAACAAATTTGGAGAATTCACACTATCTGACTTTAAGACGTTCTAGAAAAAGCTATAGTCATGAAGAAAGTAGGGTATTGGCAAAAAAGAAAAACACAATGGAACAGAATAGAGAGTCCTGAAATAACCTCACATATATATGGTCAACTGATTTTCTACAAAGGTGCCAAGGCAATTCAATAACAGAATGGTCTTTTCTTCAACAAATAGTGTTGAAACAAATGAACATCCATATGTAAAAAAAAAAAAGTGAACTTCAGCTCATAGCTCATACCATATACCTAGTGAAAGCATAAGAAAAAAGTCAAAGGGTAAAGTTTATCAAGGGTGGATCTTTTACATAATATTATTATTTTACAATTGCTACCATTTGCCACTAGATGGTAGAAATGCCTATAATTATTTTGCATCACTGCATAAATATTCATCACAAATTTTCAATTACTCAGACACAAAAATTTTAAACCCATCAATTACTCTATTTGGCAAAATATGGTATTGTGATTAGAATAGAGTAAAGGAAATAGTATTTGGTTAACTATAGTTATGTGAAAGAGAAAGGTAAAATAAAAGAATAGTTGATATGGAAGAATGATAAAACCTAAAAGACACAGAAGTTATTACCACAACATATAATACTAAATAAATATAATAATAATACTGCGACATCAAGAAAAGATTAAATTATGTTTAAGAATCTCTCTTAAGGAAATCAGGTAAACCAGGGAATTCCTTGGGGAAAAAAATCCCAAATGCCCCACCCTAGCCATGTTCCAAAATGATAATAACAGATTGATTTTAAGGAAGATGAACCACAAAAGGCTGACACTATTTTCCCTGTGAAAAACATTCAAATCCCCTGCAAAGCCTCTCTTATTTAGGCTTTTTCTAATAAGCATTCCTTGATCTATCTAGGCAGTGACATTACTCTTCTATGCAACACAACAAAAGAAAGAGGGCATGGGATTTCATAGGTGTTGTAGGTGGTAACATGTCAGTGTGTGCCCCAAATGGGATAAAAAGGGGCTCGACAAACTCCCTCTTCCCCACGGAGGTTAGTGGTTTGCTCCCCCAATCACTGAACTGGGAGATATGAGTCTTTGGACAGTTAATGATTTCGCCTTTGGAGGATGAAAAGTATAACAGATAATATGTAGAAACTGTTTACATACTGTATCTGACAAAGAACAAGAGGTGTCTGAAACAGTTTAATGATCTCTGTCTCCTGGTATCCTAAGATCTCCACTTCACTGCAGTTAAAAGATGACAGCCCAGAGGAGCCATCTCAAAGTTTAGGAATCCTTAAAATAGCAATTATGCATATAATCAAGTGTTAAAATATTTTATAATACTGGCAAAAACGGTTGATTTTGTTTTGAAATCCTGGCATTCTGTTAAAATTTGAAAACATCAAATAATTATAAATTGTCAATACTTGCCAGATAAATGAGCCATTACTAAACGTAGGTTACTACCATAATAGTTTTGAAATTTCATGGCTGAAAAGAATGATTTCCAACCCAAAGTTTCCAGAAACCCAAAGTTTCTGGAAAAGTCTTGTCAACTTTGTGTTACTAGAGCCATCTGACAGCTTACTTAGATCTACTTCACCACGAGTTAAATAAAATGTCTGTTCTAAAAATGAATACACTTAACACATTATATAAAGATGATTAATTATAATACCATAAATGTAAATTTACCTGTTTTGGATCTGATTCCCTGTGAATTTTATGTATTTTGTTTTTTCCATCAGTTTGGTGATCAGTGTATCTATGATCACTTTCTGATTCTGAAAAGCTTCTTCTATAAATTGGTATCTGAAGAAATAAGTAAATAATTATTTACACAAACATATCTGTCTAAAATGAGGAAAAGCCCCAAAGCAAAGAAATAATTAACAGAAAACTATTTAAGATAATAAGAGTATAAAGGACATAAATAATAATCTTTTAAAATATCAAATATATCCCTTGAAGGCAGGTTTTCCCCTCCTCTCAAAATTACCCCTTAGGAAAGAAGGAGTCTTTACAGATATTACTCATGGACATTGTTTACATTATTTTGAAAATGTGGGAAAGACACACATCCATCACTCATAGTTTCAGAGGCTTATAGGGCTCACTTGGCAGACCTGACAAAAAGTAATCATAGATATTTAAGCAGATTTAACTATTTTGCAATTTCATAATTATGAAAGTTTGATGCTGTAAATAAATATTTTGAAGGCCACTTTTAAACAATAGATAATCATGCTATAGAGGTCACAAATATATGCCTTTAAGATAAATGGACAGAGGGGGAACAAAACTCCTGATATTATGCCTTACATGCGATAAGGCTTCAAGCAATAATATCATAAAATACAGCACTTATAGTAATTTAACTTGGAAGTGAAGATGATAACCTTTGACAAACTATGTAAGATGATTCAAGAGTAGCTCTAGAGAAATAGACAATGATGGAGAAGATACCTATAGAGTTTTATTAACAGTTTTTCATAAAAAGGACAAAATACAGTATTTTACATAATGTGATTTAAAAGTATATGCATAATTAAATCAATAAGTACTATAAATAGAAATGCCAGGGTAAGAAAAAAAATCCTATTTATAAATAATGACATCTTAAATTCTTAAGTAACTCACATCTTTTATCTTAGTAAACTTTTTTGCTTACTACACTGTTTGGGACCTTAGTAAAATGTAACGTTAAATGGTCAAAATGGTCATCTTTATCCTGGTTCCTAAACTCAATGTAAAAACTTTCAACATTCCATTATGATATTTTCTAGTTCTTTTCACAGATAATCTTTATTAGAGTTAGGAAATTTCCTTTTATTCCTAGTTTGCAAAAATTCTACATCATGGGTGTATTTTTTTTTATTGAATGTTTCTTATGCCTCTATTGAGATGGTCATATAATTTTACCATTATTCTTTTAATATGATGAATTACATGAGTGATGTTCACATGTTAAACAAACTCTGTATTCCTAAAATAAGAACAACTTGGTTATGATTACATTGTCCCCAAATCACTAAACTGCTGGATTTGGTTTCCTAACTTATTTTTTAGAATTTTTATGTTTATTTCATGCGTGAGACTAGTCTGTAATTTTCTATTTTTATTCTTTATAAGAGAATTCATTCTTTTAACTATTCTTTGGACAAGACTGTATAAAAAAGGTGTTATTTTTACCTTACCTATTTGGTAGATTCATCAGTGAAGTCATTTGGGTCTATAGTTTTCTTTGTGGGAAAGTTATAAATTTTGGATTTACATTAAAGGACTGTTCTGACTTTCTATTTTATCTTGTGCTAGTTTGGTAAGTTGTATTTTCTAAGAATTATCCCACCTCATGGAGAAATTTTCAAATCTATTGACAGATATCCTTTTTATATTCTTAAATGCCTTTAGAAAATGTGGTGATGCCCCCTTTTCACTCCTGGCATGGGTTATTTGGGCCTGCTCTCTCCTTAATCATTCATAAAGGGATCTGTTCATTTACTAGTCTTTTGAAAGATCCAATTCTTGGCTTTGACTGTTTCATTAATTTCTGCACTTGTCTTTATTGTGTCCTTTTCCCCACTTACTTTGGGTTCAATTTGCTGTTTTTTTCTAAGTTGAGACAAATGTTTCGTGCATTTACCTTTTATATTTACTATCTAATATATGCACTTGATACATATTTTCCTCTAATCATAGCTTTAGCAGTTTAATTCAAGGATAGTATTTTCACTATCATTCAGATAAAAATATTTTCTAATATCTATTGGGACATCTCCTTTGATGCTTTATTTAAACTTATTTTTAACTGCTTATTTTGAAATAATTTCAAAGTTAAATTTGCAATACTATACAGATCTCACATATACCTTTATACAGCTTAGGTTTTCAAATATTGCCTCATCATAACCCTTTAACGCCTTAATAATTACTAGGCATTTCCCAAAAACAAGGATATTCTATTACACAACAATAGTATAATTATTAAATACATGAAAATTGACACTGAGATAATACTTTCATCTAATCTACAGACCATATTCCAATTATGCCATTTGTCGCTGTATCATTTTTCCCCCTCTAGTCTAGGATACAGTCCGGAATCGTGCATCACTGCATTTAGTTTTCATATGAATTGCATTTCTTCATTTTCACATATATGAAGACTGTTCTCATCTACTATTGTTTTCTATATTAACTGCATTGAGTTTACACAAGACTTGATATGATTTCAGTCCTCTGAAATTGAAGACTACCCTGGCATATAGACAACTAAATTTTTTCTTTTTATGTTTGAAAAGAATGTGTATCACTGGGTGCAGTGTTCCTTAATGTCCATGAGGTCATTTGCCAATTGTGTTATTTGAATCTTACTGAAATATCCTCATTTTTAGTCTGCTTGTTTTGTCAATTATTGAGAGAAGTATGTTAAAATTTCCCACTCGAACTGTGGATTTGTCTATTTGTTCTACGTTCTGTCATTTTTCTTTATATATTTTAAGGCTAAGGAGCATATAAGTTTAGAACTGTTACATCTTTTAGATGAAGAGAGCATTTTATCACTATAAAGTTTCCCTCTCTATATCTCTGTCTGCTATACCAGCTTGCCTTTGGTTAGTGTTTGTATGGCACATCTTTTCCAATCCTTCTCTTTATATACCTTAGGTTTTAGATGTTTGTCTTATAAAAAGCAAATAACAAATTTTCTATTTTCTTTCTTATATCCAGCCTGAAATCTCTTAATTTGGAACATTTTGTCCATTTACAGTTATTATAATTACAAATGTATTTATAGATCTACCAACTTATCAGTCCTTATTAAATCCCATCTGTTCTTTGTTCCTTTTTCTTTTTTGGCCTGTGTTTAGACTGATTATTAATTATTCCATTTTCTCCCTGCTGTAATCTTGATAATCATAGACACTTTTCCTTTTCTTTTAGTGACTCTTGCATTCAAAATGCAGATCTTGACTTATCTGATATTAATTTGCATTTTTTTTACCCTCTTCCTAAACTATGCATGAGCCCTAGACTACAAACTTCATATCTTAACACGTATGCTGTATGATATACCATACACACACATAAGACACACCAAGACATTTTTGTTTCATAAGTCAACCTTTATTCAGATTTACTCATACTTATCATTTTATTTGCTCTTTTTCCATCATGCATCATCCATCATTTTCTTCTGCCTAAAGTGTACTTTAGGGAGGGTTTACTGAGAATATATTTTTCCAGTTTAATTTGTCTAAAAATGTCTTTCATTAACCTTCATTTTTGAAGAATATGTTCACTAGGTATAGAATATTAGTTTTGTAAGTATTTTCTTTTTGCCCTTTACAAATATTACTTTCTTTTTTAATTATCCTGCTGGGGGTTTATGTGGCTTCTTAGTAAATATGGGCTAGATGTCTTTCTTCAGTATTATAAAGTTCTAAGCCATTATATTCTGTCCTTAAGTGTCACTTCCTTCACATTCTCTCTCTCTTCTCTCCTTGGACACCAGTTTACCCTGTGTTACATCTTCTCTATCCCTCTTCTGCTTTCCATCTTTCTGTTTATCATGCTTTATTCTAGATATTTAAAAATTTCCTGCTATGTCAAATCTTCTGTGAAACCCTCTATTAATTTCAATTATTGTAATTTTCAGTTCTAGACTTTCCATTTCATTCTTTTTTATAGTTTTCAGTTCTCCACCCAAATTTTCCACTTTGTCTCTTACCTTCAATATAATAAGATGCAGCCCTGAGGGTCTTTTTATAGTGTTTATTGTATCTGCTAGGTTTTGTTCACATTGTTTTATCTCCTAGCATACTAGGTTACTTTTAATTGTGTACTGGACCATTTTGCAAAACTCATTATTGAATAAATCTGAGGCCTAAGATGGTGTTTTCTTTCTCTAGGGAGGATTTACATTTGATTCTATCAGGTACCTTCGGGCACCAGAAATATGATTTCAATTTAATCCAACTTCGGGTACTGAGAAGAGTTGATGCTGAGCTTTAGTCCCTGTGAGGAACTAATTACTAGCTAGTTCATCTTTACTATAATAGTGTAGTCTTTCAGGATCCCAACTCATGGCAAGGAGAAGCCTTCAACCCCTGTGACCGTTGAACTCCAATTCATATCTTCCCAGCTCTGTGAGGCTATTAAAGGTACTCCTCAATGTCTAGGCAAATGCCTCAAAGGGGAAAAAAAAACCCTACCATTGTCTGTCCCCACTCCAGTCCAATCCTGGTCCAATTCTTTACTACTAAGCTCTAAAATTTCTGTATTTTGTTCAGCTTTTCTAGTTATCCTCACTGGTACGGTTGGTCCAAATTCCCCAGTCTGCCATTATATGGAGCCTAGACCATTTTAAGCAATTATATTTGTATCAATTGATCGGAATTTTGCAGGATAAATTAGTGGTTGCTAACTCAAATGTCTATGGAAGTCAGATTTAAAAGGAAGCTTCGGTAGGAAGTATGATGAATTGGAAAAGGCATGCCTTATTCTAAAGAGCACTAAAGTCAATTCCAGCCAAACACTGACATGAAGGCATGTGGGGCCCAGGGCTACAACAGTTTCCATTTTCTCAGAAAGACCAAAGATCTAGATTTTTTTTTTAACGTAAAATCTCCTCATTTAACCACACTAGCAACTAATTCCACATATATTACAACACTGTATAGGCCAGTGGTTCTCAACTCAGGGTGACTTTGTCCCTAGGGCATTTGGCAAAGTCTGGAGACATTTTTGGTTGTCACAACTGGGAGGATGCTACTGGAATCTAGTGAACAGAAGTCAAAGATGCAGCTAAACACCATACGATGAACCAGATAGCCCCTCCCAACCAAGAATTATCTGGCCCAAAATGTCAATATTGCCAAAGTTGATAAATCCTGCAATAGGCCAACAAACTGCCGGCCAAACAAAACATTATTTGCAGACTGCCACTGGGCTGGGGTGCCAGCAGTCTTCTAGCCTTCATAAAGCTGTATTATAAATTATGTATATAATGAAAGATGCTGATACCTATGCTCTTTATGTTCTAATAACTGGCAGTCCCGACAGGTCAGTTTGTCACATGTTTCACAGTAAAGCTTCAGCTGCTCCTTCTTATGAAAAGGACAAAACACTGGTCGCTGACTAGTCACTCCAACTGCCTCTGTAGAAACAATGGGAGGCAAAAAGAAGAAAATTAACATAATTGAATAGTAAATAATTATTAGATTATCCATTTAAATTCAAATCCATTGATATAAAAACAGCTTGTTTCATTGATGCCATTACAATCACTAGGTTTTACAGATATTAAAATATTCAGAAGGAAACGATAAATGAGCTTTTCACTTTCCAATGTAGAAATTAAAATTAATTCAGGAGAAAAAGCAACTGTATACTTAAAAAGATGCTTTATGGATTTAAAAAGTCTTAAAAAAATAACCCAGATAAGTAAGTGTGAACCAACTGGATGTTTTCTATTTAAATGTGGGGAGATTTTTTAAAAATCTAATTCAGAAAATCTAATAAAAATCTATAAAAGGGGTGGTAAAAAAAATTATTTCCCCACTTTTACAAAAATCATAACAGAGGTTACATACCCATTAACACAGAAAAAAATCATAAAGTTTCCACTATTATACCGTAGTTATCCATCTAACTTCTCAACACTTATCCAGAGTGGGGATAAAACTGGGCAATGCCTACGTTACAACGTTAAACGGAAAAATCAGAATACAAATAAATACAATGATTGATTAAACAGTAAACACTGGTTATCTCACTAATAATTAAAGGCAAAATCTAAACATTTCAGAACTAATCCCACCTAAAGAGATAACCTCTAATAACCTGGTATATGTTCCTCTGGTTGTTTTTCTGTTTATATAACTATATATACTAATAGGTATTTTGTTTTATAAAGTTAAAAAAATAGTACTACATATATTGTCTTGTAAGATTTTTTTCACTTACTCTATCTTAGATACCTTTGTGTGTTAGCAAATACATTCACTTATTTATTAACTGTATAGTATTCCACCAAATGGATATACCAACTGCCAGTGGACATTTGAATGCTTCTCATTTTTCAATATTGTATGCTAATGCTGAAATAAACATATGAAATTTATAAATCATTGAATATTACCATAAGATAAATTCCTAGTAGTAGAATTGTTGCATCAAAGGGTAATTTATACATATATAACTAAATGGCCCTCCAAAAAATTGTACCAATTTGTACTCCTACCAGTGTAGAGTGGCTATTAACCTACTACCCGAGTTTTCTCAATATTTCTAATATTTGCCAATTCAATAAGCAAAAAAAAAAAAAGATTTTTCTATCTTTGGATGCATTTCTTTAACAACTGAGATTGAACAACTTTTCACATTCATCAACCATTTGTATCTCTTTTTTTTTGTGAGGAAGATCGGCCCTGAGCTAACACCTGCCAATTCTCCTCTTTTTTGCTGAGGAAGACTGGTCCTGGGCTAACATCCATGCCCATCTTCCTCCACTTTATATGGGACGCCGCCACAGCATGACTTGACAAGCAGTGTGTCGGTGCGCACCCGGGATCCGAACCGGCGAACTGCGGGCCACCGGAGTGGAGCATGCGCACTTAACCACTTGCACCACTGGACCGGCTCCTGTATGTCTTTTAAGAATTATCTATTCATAATATCTACTATTTTTCTGTCCAACTGTCTTTCTTCTCAATTTGTAAACACGTTTGGCCAAAGATTTTAGAGATATTTTCCCCAGTCTCACTTGGTTGAATGGTATTTTTTTCCAAGCAGATCCTTACAAGTTTCTATAGAAAAATTTATTCGTTTTTCTTCTTGTGGCTTTAGCTTTTGAGCTGCTTCCAGAAAGGTTTTCTCCTTTCTAATTATAGAAATGTTTACTTTTTTTTTTCTCATATGGCAAACTTTTATGGTTTCTCTTTGTTAAACTTTTTACTTATCTGAAATTTATTTTCATATATTAATATTTACTAAAACCTTAAATGTGTGCCAGCAAGTAGAATGAGCTAACAGACTCACATTTTCTGATCACGATATAATAAAACTATAAGCTGAAACCAGAAACAAACAAACAAAATCCAAGCACTGGGAAAATTTTCCTTTTTCTTTTAATGAATTCTTGGGTTCATAATAATCCCACTCTTCAGCAACTTGCTTTTTGCATTTAATATACATCATGGGCCTCTTTCCATATCATTATTTAAAATCTACCAAAGTAGAAAATAACAAACACCAAAATTCATAAATCCCCAACTGCTTGGTAACCATGCATGCAATCTAAAAAACAGCAGAAATCAAAGTGGCAAATCATAAATCAAGCTTTAAACACTTACAATTCTAAAGAAAATGAAAATAAATATCAAGTATTTATCTCAAAGAAGTTAGTAATAGAACTTTAAATAAAATAAAACTAAGGTGGGCGGCCGGGTGGCGCAAGAGGTTAAGTGCGCGTGCTCCGCTGCGGCAGCCCGGGGTTCACCGGTTCGGATCCCGGTGCGCACTGACGCACTGCTTGGCAAGCCATGCTGTGGCGGCATCCCACATAAAGTGGAGGAAGATGGGCATGGATGTTAGCCCAGGGCCAGTCTTCCTCAGCAAAAAAGAGGAGGATTGGCAGATGTTAGCACAGGGCTGATCTCCTCACAAAAAATAAAATAAGAAAAAAAATAAAACTAAGGTAAGCTGAGAGGAATTAAAAATAAAATTAATGACTAAAAATGTATAAAGGATAATTAGATAAATAAAGTTAAGAGCTGTTTCTGTGGATTAAAACAAAAAGACAACCTACTATCTAGTCAGATCAAAAAGAAGATAAAAATACATAAAGTTCAGAATGAAAAAAGATAACCAGAGAAAATTAGCAGTATACTAAAAAAAATATTAAAAGCATAATACATCAACACCAAATGGAATTAATTCCAGCAATGGAAAGATGGTTCAATATTAGTAATTTGAATATCCTCATAGCTCCCTGCACCCTTCTCCTTGATGTTCATGTCATCTGGGCACCACACAGTAGATAGGGTGGGTGACCATACATCTTCAGTTGGCTTGGGACATCCTGCCGTCCAGGAATGATTATTTATAGAGCTTCTGATTTAGACAATGAGGACATCATGTCACCCATTTATAGATTTCCTTTATATACAGAAGAATTTAGATCCTGACTCATAGTCATCCTCCTAGTCCTAAGTCTCATCATCATCCTGGATGATTTAGAAGTCCACATAAATTACCACATAAAGACAAGCCTCTCAGACTTTTTCATCTCTAGAGACTTGTACTTCATTTTAGCTACTTATTCCATTTAATATACATCATGGTCCCACCCTAGATTATTGATTGTCCATAATTGTTTCATTTCTATCATCATAAATTCAAACATCCCACTCTAACAATTTCTATTTTCTAACCTTCCAATTCTTAGTTAACTATTCTCACTGTAGCTCATCGATATCTCTAGTTCCTAACCATTTCTTTCACCCTGTCAACTGACACTACCAACTTCACTTCCTCGATATAGTTAAAATCCCCAAATCCTTCATTTCAATACATGCCATTATCTGCATCTCTCACCCTGTTGAACTTCTGAAACAACTGTCCAACTAAACCCCAACCCTAGATAAGTTCAATTCTTCTTTATACCCACACCAGACTACTGAGGCCTGATGGAGCAAGTTTTAAAGGCCTACACACCAACTGTAACCTCCAAGCTACCAAGCAATCCTGTTCCCGAAGCTGGAGCTCTCTTTCAACTGGAGTTATTTCAAATATCCTCCACATTCCTTATCTTTTAATCCTATTTCCTCTGCTCTCTTTTTTTTTTTTTGTGAGGAAGATCAGCCCTGAGCTAACATCCATGCTAATCCTCCTCTTTTCTTTTTTTTTTGCTGAGGAAGAACTGCTCTTGCTCTCTTTTTTAATAGAAGGCTGACTTCACAGAAAAACAGAAGTCTTTCTAATACTAATCTATTAAACTTACCTGAATCTATACCTGGCCTTCTTTTGTGCCTTTTCTTCATCATTGTCTTCAGAAATTATATCTTCCTTTTCCTGTCTCCATACTGCTAGGCTCATCTCTTACTACTACTCCTCTTGTATCTTACTCTCCGGCTATACCCAACTTTCTCCTTCTGGAAATTTGCACATGTGCTTCAGTTTTCCCCACTCTTCTCCTTCATGTGATGAACTTCTATGTATCTTTGAACTCACAGATTTGGCCTCGAACTTAAATCTCCAAATCTGAGTTTGGTACCCTTTTCATGTGCTCCCACAGAACTTATGAGGACAAACTATGATTGCTAATTTGTTAGTTGTCATCACAAGGGTAGGAAGTGTTTGTCTTATTCAGCTTTTTATTTCTAGTACCTAGCAAAGTTTTAGAATATAGAATAGACATACAAACACTGGTTGACTCAATGAGTAAGAAACAATAAAATAATTTTTAAACAAAAATATATTAATGAGCCATAAAAATGAATGAAGTCCTGATAAATGCTACAACACAGATGAATCCTGAAAACATTGTGATAAGTAAAATAAGCCAGATACCCAAGGAGAAATACTGTATGATTCCACTTGTACGAAATATCTAGAATAAGTAAATTCAGAGACAGCAGATTAGAGGTTAGCAGCGGCTGAGGGGAGAAGAGAATGGGCAGTTATTACTTAATGCGTACAGTTTCTTTTGGAGGTGATAAGTTTTGGTAATAGACAGTGGTGATAGTTGCATAACACTATGAATGCAATTGAATTGTACACTTAAAAATGGTTAAAATGGTGGGGCCGGCCTGGTGGCGGAGCAGTTAAGTGCACACACTCCGCTGCTGGTGGCCCAGGTTCGGATCCTGGGGGCACACCAACGCACTGCTTGTCAAGCCATGCTGTGGCTGCGTCCCATATAAAGTGGAGGAAGATGGGCACGGATGTTAGCCCAGGGCCAGTCTTCCTCAGCAAAAAGAGGAAGGACTGGCATGGATGTTAGCTCAGGGCTGATCTTCCTCACAAAAAAAAAAAAAAGGTTAAAATAGCATTAAAATTTTAAGTTACATAAGTTACATATATTTTACTACAATAAAAAAAGTATTAGTAAACTTTATATTATAAGCAACAACATAAAAACCCAGAAACCACACTTACATAAAAAGCAAAGCTTCTTTGGTTACCTATCTATCAAATATCGTGAAACAGGTTTACTACAACAATATCAGAGGGAAAAGAGTTGTAAAACTTTTTTTAAGCCCACTCCTTGTCATCTTAGAAGTAAACGAAGAGATAAGAGAGAAAAGTTCAAAAAGCAGCTTTGTTTTCATTTGCTGTACATTCACACCAAATTAGGGCATTTATAGGAGAAAGAGGGTCGAGTATGAATATAAGGCAGAAGGATTCTATATCTATTCATACTTACCAACATTTGTAAGTATTCAAATTTCAACTACAATATAGACCTCCTTGTATTAAAAAACAAGAGTATATTTAATGCTTAAAAGTGTTTCAAAACAAATCAGTATAGGAAGGAAGAAAAGATGGTGGGGAGGCATAGAGGGAAAAAAAGAGATAAAAAGAACTAATTTATTACCTGGAGATACTTCTTCTTTTTGTCTCACGGTGTGGTCTTTTGTGAACTTCACCCTTTGATGAGCTCTGATGCATGTCTTGCAGAGCCATTCAACACACTCTACACAAAACCCATTAGCTTCTGCATTGTCCTCACAGCTTGTACACACCTAATAAAAGAAACATGATGCATCAATTTTTGAGAAAAACGAAAAGGTGGTCACACCACTAGTCATCCATAAATGATATACAAACCATACTCGACTCTATCAGTTACCTTCTTAATAGTGTTCATAAATTTAAACTAACATTATGTTTAAATTATAAACATATGAAATGGAAAAATAAGGACACTGTCCTTAGTTCAATATAGGAAATATTCCAGGCACTATGCTAAGTGTTGAGGATACAATGATTATGAAAAGTAAACACAGTCTCTGCCCTTAGGATACCTAGATTCATAGATGAAATGTGGCTTCAAATTCTAATTCCCCCACTTACTAGCTCAGTGGTCTGGGACAGGTTACTTAGAATGCTCATCTTTAAAATGAGAATAATAACACAGATTTTACTGAGTAGTTGTGAAGATTAAATGTGAGGCAGACGAACATTATTGGAATAATCACACTAATACATAACTGCAATCTGAGAAGTGTCATAGAGGAAAAGTGTGAGAAGCTATAAGAGCACATGATGAGGGAAACTGATCTCATTTTAGTGGGGTTGGAAGGTTGGGGAAAGTGAGAGGAGAGATTTTCCAGGCAAAGCTTCTAAGGAGATCATATTAGCACCAAGATATGAAAGTTGAGTCATCAATTACTGATGAAAAGCCTTCAAGGTAGGGAGAACAGCATGTACAAAAGCCTCTGGCAAGAAGAGCATGGCAAGTTCAAAGAACTGACAGAAAGCCAGTATGACTGAAGTGGAGAGATCAAGAAGACTAGGAAGAGAAGCTGGTGGCAAGGCAGGCAGGAGCCAGATCAAACAGGATCACATGACAATTTTGGTCTTTGTCTGAAGAAGTCTCCTAAATCTCTTAAGTGAGTGAGTGACATGGCCAAATTTACATTTTTAAAATCGCTGTCGCTGAAACGTAGAGAGCAGATTAGAAAAGGGCAAGTGTTTCTACATAGAGACAAGTAAGAGGCTTTTTCAGTAGTTTAGATGAGAGTGGGTAGAAGTGGAGATGAATGAGGGAGATTCAGGAAGTAATGCTGACTGGTTTGGAAGACGCACTGGATATGGGAGGTAAAGGAGATGGCTCCTATGTCTCCAGCTTGTTTACCTGTGTAGATGGTGGCACTATTCTCTGAGGACTGATACTAAAGTTACACAACATATAAGCAGTCCTCAGGATTATCATTTGTGGTTGGGAAAAAAAATCTTCCCCCTCAGTCAGTGGTTTACATTAGCCAAATTCCAAATATCTGGATAACATTTCCATAAACCAAAACCTGCCTTGTCTCAGCTCTTATCATCTTTGACCTTTCTAACGTCATTCGGTGCCACTGACTCCTACTTCCTAGAAATCATTTGGATTCCTTGATACGTCCAGATCCTCTTACGTCCCCAATTGCCCCTCTGAATCCCACACCACTCTTTCCTCTAATTCTGTAGATTTTTGTTAGAGCTGAGGATTGGTCTTGTCTACTCCCTTAGTTTCAACTATCACCTCTGTAAGAATGTCACTTAATATTTAATCTCCACAGTATGCTACAAAAAGGAATGAAGGATCTCTATATATTCTGCCAGAGAGGGATCTCTAGTATATAAAGTAAAATAAAAAAAGCAAAGTGGAAAAGCATATCATTCCACAGCTTATCTAAGAAAGATGGGGATGGGGTGGGATGACTTATTTGCTTATATTTTAAAAATAAGATAAAATTACTTAAAATTACATATAAAATAATATTAAAAATAGAAGGATAAACCATAAAAGAAATTAAATGGTTACCTATAAGACAGAGAAGAAAAAAGGTAGATGGGTAGATGAGACAGGAATTGAAGTGTGAGTTCTCTGAATACACCCGGTTTTACAGATTTTACTTTGAAACTATATGAATATTTTATGTACTTATACAAATTTAAATTAAAAAAAACTAAATCCCTAAACATCAAAAGCAAAATGAAACAAATGAACCTACGTATCAAGTGGGTGGCTTAACCATACAGAGAAGAATTATTTCACATAACTTTTTTTTTTTTAAAGATTTTATTTATTTATTTTTTCCCCCCAAAGCCCCAGTAGACAGTTGTATGTCACAGCTGCACATCCTTCTAATTGCTGCATGTGGGAAGCGGCCTCAGCATGGCCGGAGAAGCGGTGCGTTGGTGCGCGCCCGGGATCCGAACCCGGGCCGCCAGCAGCGGAGCGTGCGCACTTAACCGCCAAGCCATGGGGCCGGCCCCTCACATAACTTTAAAACATGATTTGGTTGAATATTTCCAGTGCATACGTGTAATAATTGCTGTCTTCCTTGCTTTCTGTTTTGACAGAAATAATTCTATAATTTCTACTTTCAGCACCAACTCTTCCACACTCCTACTCTGCAAGCCATATTTATGCTCTCTGAGCTGGTTCCACATTAGAGTCTAAGAAGAGGTGGTGCCGGAGGGAGACTACAATGTCAGAGGAAGAAGGGACTTGATTATCTTGGTTGGCTTCCTATTTGCTTGCATTTTCTGTGAACATCCCGCCAATCAATGCTGCTTCACTCGAGCAGCAACAGTTCCTTCCCAAAGCAACAGTTAGCTCAAGTTTGCAGTTTTTCCAGTACTTGTAGAACCAGCTTTAGAGATACCACTTTAGAGACACCAACACCACAGGCATACTCCTGCTCCTCTGAGGTCTGAGATCTCACGACCAAAGGCTAAGACACTAGCACAAGACAAGTAACACCTCCTCTTTAGATGTCTGAACTGCGTTCCACAAGGCCCATCCTCTAACTTTTAATAATTCCAACCTTTTGCCTTTGTTCCCTCAGCTGATTCCTTATAGTTGCTATCTCTGTGAAACGTTAAGAATTTTTTATTTATCCTTTCAGTAAACAAGTTTATATCTAGTTAATAATTCTTAATTTTAAGAATTAAAATGGTTCCTGATTGTACCAAAACTGATGCAATATACCCTGTAATACACACACACACATATACATATATATGTGTGCAGAGTCATGCACCACGTAATGACATTTCGGTCAACAATGGACTGCATATACACTGGTGGTCCCATAATACTAGTACCATATAGCCTAGATGTGTAGTAGGCTGTAACATCTAGGTTTGTGTGAGTATACTGTATGATGTTTGTACAACAACAATATTGTCTAACAATGCATTTCTCAGAATGTATCCCTGTTATTAAGCGATGACTGTGTGTGTGTAGATATATAAACAGTTATGTCAATGTAATTAAAAACCAAGATTTCCAATATTGGAGAAGTGAGATAAATATAAAATCAAACAAGTAAAACCTCACAATTTTAAATTGGGCTTATATTTTATCAACATATACTTATGATGTATTTTCTCTTTCTCTCTTTTTTAAATAAAAAGTATTTGTTAAATCACTCTCCTGAAAGGCCTAGAAAAATGACCAACCAAATGATGATGAGCACCCCTAGCACCCATTCTGTGTTCTCCAAATACCATTTCTGACTAAAAGGAACCAAAGCTCCCAGGAGAAATGGCTGGTTCCAGGTCTAGAACAGAAAATGAACAATATCTTGTCCAAACAGAAAGCAAGGAAGACAGCAAGGACTACTGGGATTGTATCAGGAGTCAGGAATCAACGTGAGGCTCCCATTGCCAAGATGACACAATTTGAGCACCAATAAGAATAACAACTACAATACATTTTAAGATAAAAATCCATGAGTTCATAATGATTAACACACACCACCACTCACTAGTCACCTCTGAAGAATGCTAAGAAACTAAGTCACTACTCTAAAAATTAGCAACCGAAAGGAAGAATCAAGCATTTAACCTACCTTTCCTGTATAACCAAAGAGTAGATGAAGGAAGATTTCTCTTTCTATTCCAGTTAAGAAATAAAGGGGAATGATAGAAGGAGAATGTCACCATTTTTCAAAGCCATAATGAAATATGGGACTGTAATCACAGGCCCTCCAGGACCAGTTCAGTTGACCCCATCTTATCAACAGAGTAATTAAGAGTAGTTTTTCAGGAACTGAGATCCCTTGCCCGGTTCAGGCCGGTTGAGACCATCAATCCATCAGCTGGGCCTGCGCAAATGCTCAACAAGTAACCTTTTTGACGTCAAGGATCTAGAAGGATCTCCACCCTCAGATCATGGTAACACTGCCATTTTGTGAACATGTGTCCTATGAAGAGGCATGAAGCTTGACTACACTTGTGCAGATCATTAATCAATTTCCTCACTTCTCCTTACCTCCAATCATCTATTCCCACACTTCAGACCACCTTGCCCCTACCCGATAAATATCCTGAGGCCCAATTTTCCATGAGGTGGATCTGAGATTGATTCTCCTGCCTCCTCGCCTGGCTGCCTTGTGATTAAATCCTTTCTCTTTGCAAACTCTGCCATCTCAGTGATTCCCATAATCGTGCAGTGGGCAAACAAACCTGGTTCAGTAACAGGATCTTGGCAGTGATCATTAATGGCCATTAACATCAGAAAAAAGAAAGACAACCAAACATCATATGCCTCATGATTGAAATACACAGGGACATATGGATCAAAGTATTCTTACGTCCCCTCACCCAATGGGACCTGAATCTAAACCAGCCTCTACATTTTTATTACCAGTTTATACACAATACAGGAGACAGAGAAGCATGTTAAATGACTTCATGGAAACGGTCAGCAAAATTCAGAATAAGGCTAACTCTACTGGACTAACAAACAATGCAGTTCATCCAACAATATGTTAAAAGGGAGGAAAAAGAAAGCCAGCAAGGTAAAGGGGTAATTTGAGATTAATTAAAAGATGTATTTAAAACAAATCAACCAGGGCTGGCCCCATGGCTTAGCGGTTAAGTGTGCACGATCCGCTACTGGTGGCCCAGGTTCGGATCCTGGGTGTGCACCGACGCACTTCTCCGGCCATGCTGAGGTGGCGTCCCAAATACAGCAACTAGAAGGATGTGCAACTATGACATACAACTATCTACTGGGGCTTTGGGGAGAAAAAGGGAAAACAAAAAAAAATGAGGATTGGCAATAGATGTTAGCTCAGGGCCGGCCTTTCTCAGCAAAAAAAGAGGAGGATCGGCATGGATGTTAGCTCAGGGCTGATCTTCCTCACAAAAAAATAAAATAAAATAAATAAATAAAAATCAACCAAATGCACTATGTAGAGCTTATTGGATCCTTATAGAAACAAACCACTGTTAAAAAAAATAAACTACAATTAGAAACATTTGATCACTGTCTGGATGTTTGATGATATTAAGGAATTACTGTAAATTTTTTACATATGAAATTAACATGGTAGTTATGTTTATAAAAAAATTTATCATAGAAATAAATATTGAAATATTCATGGATTAGATGATATAATGCCTAGAATTAACTTCAACATAATCTAGTGGTGCAGGAAGTGTCAGGTTATACACAAAACAAGAGTTGATGACTATTGACTTAGGCAATGGGTACATAGGAGTTTGTTATGCTCAACTGTCCCTTTTTTGGTAATGCTTGAAATTATCCATAACAAAAAGTTTTTAAAACTTTATCTCCAGCTATGAACTCCTCAGATCTCATGTTTGACCACAGATGACAACTCTATCTTAGTCTTATTGGCAAACTCAATCACATTCAAAACCAATTCTCTACCTCTATTACTTCCCTGCCCTTTCTATCTGTGAAAGGCACCACCATCCTGGATTGTCACCTACACCCTTCCTTTCCTTATTACCACTATGCTAGTGTTCAGCTTTCACTACCTCTTGCCCATTGCTTCCCAGCTCCAATTATCCTGCATTATCATCTCTTCAGTCTTCATTCCCAAACTATCGCTATAAGCACCCTATTCTCCAACCAGATCTAACACCCTCTCCATCCCCACTTATCTACATTGAAGATATCTATCTCTAGTTTAATAGATTAAAACTTCTTCCTATTATGCTTCAGTGACAGAAGCAGAGTAAATAAACATAAACTTACTGAAAACTGATTATATAGAGGCATAAAGCAGCCTCTTAAATTTGTCCTTTAGATTAGAATCCCTTCAATTCTCATCTCTTATCATCATTTCATGTCATATCATTACTCCACTCTGTTGATTATTTATGCTACTTTGCTTTTGAATTTTCTGGATTGAGCATTCACATGTACTACTAGAGTTCACCTGACAGAGTATAATTGCTGAGTGATATGACTAACAAAGTATATCTAGTATAAATATAATCATATATGAAGAAAAGTGACATGATACTCTAGAAGACAGAAACAAAATCATTAGTATTCAGAAGCGAACTTTCAGAGGGGTCAGTACTTCACACTGTAGCTCATATAAATAATTCCATTTCCATTCTTTAAAGCCAGTTTCACAACAGTTAGAAAGTTTATTCCCTGCACCAAGCCCTATTTTGGTCTTTGATGAAAGTTCATATTAGGAAGAATTGTGGACACTTTTGAAACAAAGAGGTATTTTAGTTAGTAGTGGCTAAGTTCATTTAAGGTGAACCCTAAACTCCTATAGTTCCCCTAAGAAACAAAAAGCTGAAAATGAAAAGTACAGAAACTTAGCTGTGTGATTACTGAAAAGAGTCCTAAACACTACTTTTCAGATTTTACATTTTAGATTAGTAATCATTATTCCATAATCAGATTCAGTTCCTTCACAGATCTTCTGTTCCAAATTAAAGGAACTACCTAGGAAATCATCAGTGAATCACGATCAAAAAGTAGACTAATACACTATATTAGTGTATTACTAGAGTAATACAGTTCATCCACTAGGGACCTGACATTTAGATTTAAGGGGCCAATAGAAATGTTCTACAAGTGGGTTATGGAAGTAGGGGAAAAAAGAAAAACACCTTGGACAATACTACCAAATGATGCTTTCAAAGAAATACCATGTAGAAAAGAAGATTTTCAGGCCGGCCCCATGGCTTAGTGGTTAAGCGCGCGCGCTCCGCTGCTGGTGGCCCGGGTTCAGGTCCCGGGTGTGCACCGACGCACCGCTTCTCCAGCCATGCTGAGGCCGCGTCCCACATACAGCAACTAGAAGGATGTGCAACTATAACATACAACTATCTACTGGGGCTTTGGGGAAAAATAAATAAATAAATAAAATTATAAAAAAAAAAAAAAGAAAAGATTTTCTTAAAATATAGAAACTGTACTGATCAAAGACATGGAATTTTTTCATGTGTATCACTATAGAGTTTATTAAAGTAGAAAAAAATGAAAAGAGGGGGGCTTGAAATAAAAAATCTAATTGCTAATACATAGTAAAACTACAAAGAAATGAAATGAAATAATGTCAAATATGAATAACGGTTTTTTCTGAGGGCATAAAGAAGGTGCGGGTGCAATCAGAGCTTCTGTATTGGCACTGCTTTATTCCTTAAGATGGATTATTCATTATTCTTTATATACCTTTTAAAATACTACATAATTTCATAGATAACACTTTATTGTTTGACACATTTTATTGTAGAGTCCTCCAGAATTTTACGTTGCCTCATTAAGAGGAGGCAAAAGATTCAAGACTTAATACACTTACCTGATTAGATTTTTCTACTGTACTGCTGGGAACCTCAGTAGTGTCCTTCACAAAAAAATTGTCTATGATGTGTCTCTCTGCACATTCTTGGCTACAAACCGGACATCGAATGACTCCAACTGGAAAAGACAAAATTGCATTCTAAGTTTTTTTGTTTTTATTGTGGTATAATTAACATAACATTATATTAGTTTCAGGTATACAACGTAATGATTGATATTTGTACACATTGCAAAATGATCTCCACAATAAGTTCAGTTAGCATTCGTCACCTTAAAGTTACAAATGTTTTTTTTCTTACAGTGAGAATTTTCATGATTCACTCTCCTAGCTACTTTCAAATACACAATACATTACTATTAACTATAGTCACCATGCTGTACATTATATCCTCATGACTTATTCATTTTATAACTGGAAATCTGTACCTTCTGACCCTCTTCACCCATTTTGCCCACCACCCCCCAGCCCACACCTCAGGCATCCACCAATCTGTTCCCTATTACCATGAGCTCATATTCTAAGTTTTAATACAAATATACTGAGCACTAAACCGACACACCTCATGCAAACTGTGACTGGGTTCTTTTACAATATCCACTCTCTTCAAATTCATACCTGTTGTTACTAAACACAAAGCAATTCAGTTTATGTACATTTGTGGATTATCTATGTGTGTATATAGATGCACAGATCTGCCACACCTAGTACATTAAATGATGGATCATCTTCGTAATTTTAAATGAGATGCCCCTCCAAATAAACATCCTCATGGGCTACCCTTTTTATTGTTTAGCAACCACTCTTGCAGTGGTTTTCAAATAGGGATGTGCAGAACCACAGGGGAGATTTCTAAAAGAACAGAAAGCTCTGGTTCTCTCTGGACCTATGGAATCAGGATTTTTGAAAGTGGAGCACAGATATACTTGTTTTGTTTAAAATCTCCATGGGAGATTAAGAAACGCTACTCTGTTTCCCTTTAACAAGTGCAAATAGTGTTCCTTTGGGGGAAAAAGAAAGAATCATCTTTCATAGTGCATGGTAAAAAATAAATAATAATTATGAATGAATTAAAATCTAAATTTTTAATCAAATTAAAAAAATCTAATATAAACTTGATGCCATAATTTGTACCAAGGAGACTGTAATAAGGTTCCCAGATACATTTTTTGTAAAATTCAATGCATAACCATGAACACAAAGTAATCCGAAGGTCAATTTGTATATATAGGCAATAAACAAAAATTTTAATTAAAAAAACCCATTTCACAACAGCAGTAAAATATATTAAGGACTTAGGAATAAATTTTTAAAAATGTTTAAAGCCATTGTGTATTAAAATGTTAAGCTATACTTAGAAACACTTAAAAATATCTAAGCAATGAAAAAACCATGTTCGCGATGGTAAAGATGTCAGTTCTCCCCAAACATATCTATAGATTCAATGGCGTTTTAATTAACAATCTCAATCTATTTCAATAGTTTCGACCAGCTGAGGGGACATGCTTCCAAATAACAAGACTTACTATAAAGCTATAGTAATTAAGACGGTGTAATATTTATGTAAGGATAAACAAAAATGGAACAGAACATACCATAAACAGACTCACATATATGTACATTTTATATATGACAGATGTGGCACTAGAAATTAGTGGGAAAAGGAATGAATTTTTTATGGTGCTATGGTTCTCTATAGCAGGAGGGAGATGAAATTAGATCCCTACTTTACTCAATTCCAAAAATAATTCTTTTGGATAGATTCAGAACCTTAAAACTTTCACAAAGAAATATAGGAGAATATCTGTGTAACCTTATTTCAGAATAAATTTCTTAAAGCAAGAAACAAAAAGCAAGAGCATAAGGAAAAGATTAATGAATTCAACTTCATTAAAGTTAAGAACTACATGGGGCTGGCCCAGTGGCGTAGTGGTTAAGTTTGCACGTTCCGCTTCAGTGGCCCGGGGTTTGCCGGTTCGGATCCTGGGCGCAGACCTACTCACCGTTCATCAAGCCATGCTGAGGTAGCGTCCCAGACAGAAGAGCTGCAACTCTACAACTATGATACACAACTATGCACTGGGGCTTTGGCGAGAAAAAAGAAAATAGAGGAAGATTGGCAACAGATGTTAGTTAGCACAGGGCCAATCTTCCTCCAATCAATCAATCAATCAATCAATAAAATACAGTTAAGACCTACAGCTAGTCAAAGATTATCATGAAGAGAGTGAAGACAAGCTCCAAACTGGGAGAAGATATAACATATAGTACTGACAAAGAATAATTAAAATCTGTAAAGATGTGACACTGCATTTTATGGAAGAGAAAGACTGAGTAAATATATTTTTCCTTGTTCCTCTAGATAAGTATGATTAAAAACTCTAAACATTCTATATAAAACAATCATGAGAAGACTAAAAGGTAGAGAGAAGGCGGCAGACTGGCTAGAGACCTCAGGACCCAAGGAATGACAAGTGGTGAGTTCACTGGTGTTTTCTTTTAGCCTCATATATTCCAAAGCGGGTATTCATGAAGCACCATCTCAGAAATACCAAAAGGTGTAAACAGAAAAAGCTGTTCTCTCTATCCAAAAGACCAGGAAAGGGGCAGCCTAGCAAGACAGAAAACTTTTAGACAAATAACCACTCTCCTCTAGCCAAACACCACAGAAGAAACTGTGCTCCCTTTCCTATCAGCAAAGGCCCAGTGGGAAGCCTAGACTTCCACCCTAGCCAAGCAGAAACCAGGGCACCTGGGTGTGCCTGAGGGAAAGCCGGGGCTTTGATCCCCACTGGTAGTGAGTCCCTAGTAGTGGAGACCATGTGAGGAGCCTGAGCTTGCAACTCCAGGACAGTAATGAGGTACTCCTCTGCCTCCCGTATGCTAGACTGGCATCAGAGGAGGCCTAGTAACAGTAAGGACTTTTATCGTTGCCTACCAGTAACCTCCCCTGTCCCTAGGTCGCCACTTCTTGGACGCATCAATGAAGAACACATGGGAAGCAGTAAATAGGCACTCATGCCCCTACCAGGCAGGGAGATATCAACAGAGGCCTAGTGGGATCTTGAACTTCCACACCACCCACCAGCAAGGAGAAGGCTCTCCGCTGCTGGATATCAAGGGAGGCAGCAGAGGGAACGCAGACTTCAACTTCCACCTCACAGGAGGGAGAAAATAATAGGAGCAGAAATCAATGGAATTGAAAACTGAAAAGTCAGTAAAACAAAAAGCTGGTTATTTGAAAAGGTCAATAAAATTAACAAGCCTCCAGCACAGTTGACAAAGACAAAGAAGAAGAGACAACTTACCAGACATAATGAATAAAAAAGGGGATATCACTACAGACCATGCAGACATCAAAAGGATAAGAGGGAATACTAAGAACACTCCTCACATAAAATGACAATATAAGTGAAATGGACGAATTCCTCAAAAGGCACAAACTACCACAACTTACCCAATATGAAATAATTTGAATAGCCCCATAATTATATGAAAATTGGCTCTAAACAAAATGAAATACTTAGGTGTAAACCTAACAAAACATGTATAGAACTTGTATGCTGAAAACCACAAAATGGAGAAATCAAAGAAGATCCAAATAAGTGAGACAATGAGTGTTCATGCACAGGGATAATCAGTAAAGATGTCAATTCTCTTTAATGTGATCTACAGGCTTAACACAATTCCTAATACAATCCCAGCAAGATCTTTTTTTGTAGATACAGACAAGATTATTTTAAAATTTATAAAGAAAGGCAAATGTACTATAATAGCTAAATCAATATTGAAAAGAAGAATAAAGTGCAAGAATTGCTTTATCCAATTTCAAGACTTACTATATAGCTACTGTCTTTAATCAGGAATGTCTGTTATTGACTGAGGGATGGACACATAGATGAACGAAACATAATAGAGACCTGAAATAGACTCACACAAGTAGGGCCAACTGATTTTTGACAGAGGTGCAAAAGCATCTTTATTCTGACAACTACAAAACGCTGATGAAAAATAGACTCTATGCATGGATTGGAAGACTCATGAAAAAGACGTCAATTCTCCCCAAATTGATCTATAGGCTAATGCATTCCTATCAAAATCCTAAGTAAGATTTTTTGTAGATATGGAAAAGATTATTCCAAGATTTATGTGGAACCAGAAAGGAACCAGAATAGCTAAAGCAATTTTGAAAATGAAAAAGTGAGAAGAATCACTATCCAATTTTAAGACTCATATAGATATAGTAATTGAGATAGGGTGGTATTGGCAGAAGGAGAGACACATAGATGAAAGGAACAGAATAGAGCATCCAGAAATAGATCCACACAAGTAAGCCCAAGTGATTTTTGACAAAAGTGTGAAAACAATTCAGTGGAATAAGGAAAGTCTTTTCAACACATTGTGCTGGGTATTCACAAGCAAAAAAGTGAAGCTCAACTAGACTTCGTATTTTATATAGATATTAACTCAAAGTGGATCAGATTTAAATATAAAACTATAAAACCTTTAGGAGAAAAATCTTAAAGATCTAAGACTTGTTGAAGAGTTCTCAGACACATCAGAAACACAGTCCCAAAAAAATATGGACAAATTTGATTTCATCAAAATTAAAAACTTTTGCTCTGCAAAAGAGGATGAAAAACAAGAGGAGGATGAAAAACAAGCTACGCACTGGGAGAAAATATTTGCAAACCACAGATTTGACAAAGGACTCATATCCACAATATAAAAAGAACTCTCAAAACTCAACAGTGAAAAACAGTCCAATTAGAAAGTGGGCAAAAGACATGAAGAGACATTTCACCAGTGAGTACATATACATGGCAAATAAGCACATGATAAGATGTTCCACATCACCACCCATCAGGTAAAGGCAAATTAAGATCATGATGAGATACCAGTACACAGCTATTAAAACAGCTAAAATAAAAAGTAGTGACAATACCGAATGCTGGCGAAAATGTGGAGAAATTGGATTTCTCATACATTCTCAGTGGGAATGTAAAATGGTACAGCCACTCTGGAAAACAGTTTGGCAGTTTCTTGAAATACTAAACATAATATTTATTATATGAATCAAGTCTCATTCCTGGGCATTCCAGAGAAATAAACTTAGGTCCACACAAAAATCTGAACATAAACATCTTAATTCAGTGCTGATACTCAAAATACCCCCAAACTTGAAACAACCCAAACCTCAAGTAAGTTAATGGTTAAATAAACTGCAGTACATCCAGACCATGGAATACTAGATAGCAATAAAAAGGGACCAACTATTGATATATGCAACAAATTGGATGGATCTTAAGTGTACCATTCTGAGTGAAAAAAAAAAGCCAATTTCCAAAGGTCATTTATGAATGATTCCTTTTACACAGCATTCTCAAAATTACAAGATTACAGACATGGAAAACAGATTAGTGCTTTGCCTGAAATTAGGGACAATGGGGTGTGGGGCGAGGAGAAGTTAAGTACGACAACAAAGGAGTAACATGAGGCAGAGCTTTGGTGGTGATGGAATAGTTCTGTATCTTGATTGTGATGGTGGTTATAAGAATCTACACGTGATAAAATGGCATAGAACTATACGCACTATTGTACCAATGTTTATTTCCTGGTTTTGATATTATACTATATTTATATAAGATGTAATCACTGGGAAAAACTGGGTACATAGGATCTCTCTGTAACTTCCCATAAATCTATTATTTCAAAATAAAAAGTAAAAAAAACCTAAAACAGGGGCTGGCCCAGTGGCGTAGTGGTTAAGTTCGTGCACTCCACATGAACTTAGAGGTGAGTTGCTGTGAGTCCTCAGACTCAGTCCTGGCGGCCCAGGATTCATAGTTCAGATCCCTGGTGTGGACCTACACACCACCCACCAAGTCATACTGTGGCAGTGTCCCATATACAAAATAGAGGAAGACTGGCACAGATGTTAGCTCAGGGACCATCTTCCTCACACAAACACAAAAAAACCTAAAACAAACTAACTTTTATTTAGTGCTCTCCACGTGTGTACTGCTCTATCCTCATACAGATGAGGAAATGGAGATCAGAGAATCTAGTTAACTTGACCAAGGTCACACATTAGTGGAGCTATGATGTGAACCCATGGCCGGCTGATGGCAGAGTGCAGGCTCTGTACTACTACACTTTACAAAAATGTCTTAGAAAACCATGGGTTGAGGGCCAGCCCCGTGGCACAGTTGTTAAGTTCCGCTTCAGCAATGCACATACCCTGTGAGCCACAATTCCACCACGGAGAAATTCTTACACTTCAGCATCAGGAGACACGTTCAAGAATGTTCATAGCAACATTTTTCATAAAAGCCCACAACTGGAAACAACCCAAATGCCCAACAATAGAAACAAAATATTGTAGTATATTCAAATAATACTATACAGCAATGAAATCAATGCACTTAAACTACAGGCATCAACATGCCTGAATCCCCAAAAATATGTTGAGTGAAGAAAGCAGGTCCCAGAAAAATACATATTATACTCCACTAAAGTTCAAAAACAGTCAAATCCAAATAAAATATTATATAGGAAAGCACACCTAGCTGATAAACTATAAAGAAAAGCAAGGGAATGATTAACACAAAATTCTGCATAGTAGCTATGTCTTGGAAGGAGAAAAGCAGCAGCAGCTCCCCTCCAATACTAACTTCAACCCACCTATCTTTCTTGAACCAAACTGCTTTCAAGGCCTAAGAAGAGTATGGGGAGATGGATGGGTGCAAATGAGACTCAGGCCCAGTCAAAGACCTGCTGGCTTTTGTCAGAGCTCTCTTTTAGGGTGAGAAGAGAGCCTGAGGACCAGTAACTCTCACAGCAACTCAGCTCTAGTGCATTAACTATTATCCCCACTTTACACATCAGGAACTGAAGGCCATGACTTGCCCATGGTCATACAACTACAAGTGGCAAATCTGGGATTTGAATCCTGCCTAATGACAGGTCTTGTGTACATGGAAAGTATTTAAATAAAAAAAATACAGCATGGACTTTAAAGCCATATAGGCCTGGATTATTCCTTTTTATTGACTGCTCTATAACCCTCAAGCAATCTTTTTGAGCCTCTATTTCCTCTTCTGTAAAAGAACAGCACATGATAATCACGATGATAAGGGTTACCATATTGAGAACTTGCTGTGTTCCAGTTACTATGTTAAATATTTAATGCTCATTAGAATTAATTTGAGGCAGGATTTTTATAAAGATTATATGAATAAATACATAAAAAGGGCCTCACAATGTCAGGCCTGTACCTGGTAAACCTGTGTATTAAACTCTGCACAGTTAACAGTTGATTTCTTCTGAAAGGACCAGCATGACGTCATGTACCTGATTCCCTCAAGTATGATCTACTAAGGCTACAAATGAATTCTGAGTCATAGACGTACCTCTACCTAACAAGGAACCATGGGACTAAATGTTAGTGAATCTCAAATTTGCCTCTCTATCCAAACTTCATTCCCAAGCTCAAGATGTACCTTACCAGTATAAGAAAAACCAGGGACTGCATATTATACAGTAAATACTGGAATGCCTATATGAAAGTGATTCTTTTGACACACTATCCTGGGAAGAGTGGGAATACATAGAAACATAATTCAACTCCCATTTTTTAAAAAAGAAAATTTGAAATCTGAAAGGCAAAGAGGGAGTCAACTTTAATCAAAGAGAAATAGTAAAGCAAATGGACCAGTACAAATGCTATAAATTGCTTCTCTTTGCTGATATCAAACAGTAAGGGTACAGAATATATGCTGGGAACAAGCTAAACAAGGAAATCACCTATTTATTAATCAAGTGGAAACAACTAACACTTCAGTATTATATTTTTCTGCATTTTAAAGGAAAAGGACTGTTGAAGTTATACGTTCACTACCCTCCTAAATGTAAGTTTCTGTGTTTGCTAAATGAAATCATGAAACATGTTTAGATAATTATAAGGTCATAAAACATGACTGATGTAGAAGATTAACGATAGATCATAAATTATAAACTTCTAAAAGGAACTGGACTTAAAATGAACTTACTAGGTTCTGGTTTTATTTTTTTCCTGCAAATTAAATGTTTACATCTTTCAGGTTTTGAGATGTGAATATGATTTGCTATCACCTTTTTGTAAAGTTTTAGTTTCTAAACCTAAGCAAAATGCAGGGCTTATGCTTGGACGTTAGGTACGAGGAATGACTGGCAACTCTTTGACCACCCATCTCCACAAAAGAGATGTATGTGGATTTAAAGCATCTTATTTCTTATTCCCACACTGTGGATCATAGGCACGAGTGAGTTGAACGACAGAACCACGAGATGGATCATCACCAGTTGGGCAAGTAAATTTCAACATCTATGGAAGAAAAAGGAGAGGGTCAATATAGTGCAAGATAATGCTCTGTCCATGTTCCTGTCAATACCATTGATGGCTTGCTACTTATACATACATCTATACATAGTTATGTGCTACAAAACGACATTTTGGTCAATGACAGACCGCATATACAACAGTAATCTCAATAGATTGGTACCATATAGCCTAGGTGTGTAGTAGGCTATACCATCTAGGTTTGTGTAAGTACACTCTATGATGATCACACAATAACAAAATTGCCTAACGACACATTTCTCAGAATGTATCCCCGTCATGAACTGACACATGACTGTATAACAAAAGACCCAATTAAATGCTATCTACAAGAAATTCAATTTAAATACACACATAGGTTAAAAAATAAAAGGATGGAAATAGATACACATTCAAACAAGTATACGAAACCTGGAGGACTTTATAATATCACACTGAGTAGACCACAGAACAAGAACTATTACCAGATATAAAGTGGGGACAGTGTATAAAGATAAAAAGGTCAATTTCTCACTAAGACACATAATCCTAAAAACACATACACCTAATTAACAGAGCTTCAATAATGCAAAAATTAACAGAGCTGAAAACAGAAACAGACAAATGCATATAATAGTTGGAGATTTCTACTCTCTTTTCAGTAATCAGTAGAGCAGTAGACAGAAAAGCAGAAAGGATATAAAAGACCTGAACAGGGGCCGGCCCGGTGGCGCAAGCAGTTAAGTCTGTGTGCTCCGCCTCGGCGGCCCAGGATTCGCAGGTTCGGATCCCTGGAGTGCACCGACGCACTGCTTGTCAAGCCATGCTGTGGCAGCGTCCCATATAAAGCAGAGGAAGATGGGCAAGGATGTTAGTCCAGGGCCAATCTTCTTCAGCAAAAAGAGGAGGACTGGCAACAGATGTTAGCTCAGGGCTGATCTTCCTCACAAAAAAATAACTTGTTTTCCAATTGACATTTAAAGAACACCCAATGTTAGCAGAATGCATATTTTTTAAGTGTGAAAAGAATATTTACCAAGATATATGCTGGGCAATAAAACAAGTATTAATAAATTAAAAGAACTAAAAACATACAAAATATGTTCCACCACCACAATGAGATAAGCTTAGAAATCAGTAACAGAACTGGAAAATCCCAAGATATCTGGAAATTGAAAGACTTACTTCCAAACAACCCACGTGTTAACATCTAAAAATTAATGATCTAAGCTTCCACCTCAAAAAGCTAGAAAAAAAAGAGCAAATTAACCCCAAAGAAAGTAGAAGGAGGGGGCCGGCCTGGTGGCGCAAGCGGTTAGGTGCATGCGCTCTGCTGGCGACCCGGGTTCGGATCCCGGGTACGCACTGACGCACTGCTTGTCAAGCCATGCTGTGGCAGCGTCCCACATAAAGTAGAGGAAGATGGGCACGGATGTTAGCTCAGGGCCAGCCTTCCTCAGAAAAAAAGAGGATTGGCATCAGATGTTAGCTCAGGGCTGATCTTCCTCACAAAAAAAAAAAAAAAAAGAAAGTAGAAGGAAATAAGGAGCAGAAAGCAATTAAAACAAAAAAAAGAAGAAGAAAATGGGAATAAAGAAAAAAGAAATCAACGAAACCAAAGCCAGTTCTAGTTGGGGGGGGTGGTGCTGAGGGGTAAAATTAATAAACCTCTAGCTAGACTGATCAAGAGAAAAAAAAATGACCAAAATCAGAAATAAAAATAGAGGGCCGGCCCCGTGGCTTAGCGGTTAAGTGCGTGTGCTCCACTGCTGGCGGCCGGGTTCGGATCCCGGGCACGCACCGACGCACCACTTCTCTGGTCATGCCCGTGTCCCACGTACAGCAACTAGAAGGATGTGCATCTATGATATACAACTATCTACTGGGGCTTTGGGGGGGAAAATAAATAAATAAATAAAAATTTTTAAAAAATTCACTATAAAAAAAGAAATAAAAATAGAGGCCATTTCTATAGATTCTTTGGAACTTAAAAAAGTAAATATGGGAATATTACGATCAACTTAATTAAATGTGTTGATTCTTTGAAAGACACAATTATCAAAATCTTCTCAAGAAGAAACAGAAAACCTAAATAGCTCTATATCAATTAAAGAAATTGAATTTGTACTTAAAACCTTCCCACAAAGATAAGTCTAAACCTAGAGGGCTCCACTGTGAATCCCATCAAACATTTAAGGAAGATAACACCAATTCTAAACAGCTCCTTTAGAAAATAGAGAAGGAGGGAATATTTCCTGTCTCATTTTATAAGGCCAGTATTATCTTGATACTAAAATCAAATATAGTCAAGGAAAGAAAAATATAGACCAATATCTCTCATGGACAAAGATTTAAAAAATCATTAACAAATTATCAGAAACCAAATGCAGAAATACATAAAAAGGATAATATATTATGATTGAGTTTATTACAGAAATGCAAGGTTGGGGGCCGGCCCCGTGGCTTGGCGGTTAAGTGCGCACGCTCTGCTGCTGGCGGCCCAGGTTCGGATCCCGGGCGTGCACTGAGGAGCCGCTTCTCTGGCCATGCTGAGGCCGTGTCCCACGTACAGCGGCTGGAAGAATGTGCAACCATGACATGCAAACGATCTGCTGGGGCTTTGGGGGAAAAATTAAAAAAAAAAAAAAAAAAAAAAAAAAAAAAAAAAAAAAAAAAGAAACGCAAGGTTGGGGCTGGCCCAGTGGCTTAGCGGTTAAGTGCGCATGCTCTGCTATTGGCGGCCCGGGGTTCGGATCCCGGGTGCGCACCGATGCACCACTTCTCCGGCCATGCTGAGGCCGCGTCCCACATACAGCAACTAGAAAGATGTGCAGCTATGACATACAACTATCTACTGGGGCTTTGGGGGAAAAAAATAAATAAAATTAAAAAAAAAAAAAAGAAAAGAAATGCAAGGTTGGTTCAGCATTCAAATCAATCAAAGTAATTCACTGCACAGTAGTCCTCCCCTTACCCGTGGTTTTGCTTTCCGTGGTTTCAGTTACCTGCAGTCAACCTTGGTCCAAAAACATTAAATGGAAAATTCCAGAAATAAATAATTCCTAGTTTTAAATTGCACACCTTCTGAGTAGCATGATGAAATCTTGCACTGTCCCACTCCGTTCCACAAGGGATGTGAATCATCCCTTTGTCTAGCATATTCCACACTGTTTAGGCTACCGGCCCATTAGTCACTTAGTAGCTGTCTCCATTATCAAATCGATAGTCTGGTATGTCAGTGCTTGTGTTCAAGTAACTCTTATTTTACTTAATAACGGCCCCCAAACCAACTTTATTATCAGTTATTATCATTAATCTCTTACTGTGCCTAATTTATAAATTAAACTTTATCATAGGGCCGGCCCGGTGGTGCGAGTGGTTAAGTGCGCTCGCTGCAGCGGCCCAGGGTTTGCCGGTTTGGATCCCGGGTGCGCACCGACGCACCACTTGGCAAGCCATGCTGTGGCGGTGTCCCATATAAAGTGGAGGAAGATGGGCATGGATGTTAGCCCAGGGCCAGTCTTCCTCAGCAAAAAGAGGAGGATTGGCAGATGTTAGCGCAGGGCTGATCCTCTTCACAAAAAAAAAAAACAAAAAAACTTTACCATAGGTATGTACACACAGGAAAAAACATAGTCTATATAGGGTTCAGTACAATCTGCGTTTCAGGCATCCACTGGAGGTCTTGGAATGTATCCCCCACAGATAATGGGGGACTCCTGTATTAAAAAAATAAAGGAGAAAAACCCTATGATCATCTTTGAAAAATTCAACACCCATCCAAGGTAAAAAAAAAAAAAAAAAAAAAAAAAAAAAAAAACTTCCAGCAACCTAGGAATAAACGGCAACTTCCTCCACCTGCTAAAGGCTATGTGTGAAAAGCCTACACCTAACATATTCAGTGATCAAATACTGAATGCTTTCTGGTGTGACTGAGAAGAAGGCAAGGATGTCCACTCGCACAACTCCAATTCCAAGCTGTTTTAGTTAGTACAAAAAGGCAAGATAAAGAAATAAGAGGCAAACAAGTTGGAAAGGAAGAAGTAAAACTGCTTATATTCATAGGTGTATAATAACTATGTATGTAAAAAATCGTAAGGCATCCACACCCACACAAAAAAAAGCCACATATAATACTTAGGGATACTTTTAACAAAATATGCGTAAGACCTATATAGTGAAAACTACAAAACAAAAATTAAAGACCACCTAAATAAAGGAGACATTAAACATGTTATTGGATTAGAACACTCAATAAGGTTAGGAAGTTTCTTCTCCCCAAACTGAGCTAAAAATTCAATGCAATCCCAATTAAAATCCTAGCGGGCTTTTTGTAGAAACTGACAAACTCATCCTAAAATTTATAAGAAAATGCAAAGGACCAAGAATAGCAAAAACAATTTGTAAAAATAACAAACTTGGAGGACTTATGCCATCTGATTTCAAGACTTACTACAGAGCTACAGCAACCAAGACAAGGTGGTATTCATATAGGGACAGAAATACAAACAAATGAAACAGAACTCAGTCCAGAAATAGACATATACATATAGAATATATAACAAGTATTTAATCAGTGTCAAAAGGATGGACTGAGAGAAAATATAATAAGAATTCCATAGAAGTGATATAATCTAAAAATTTTCCAGAATGAATGAATCCCAAGTAGAATAAAAAGAAACTACATCTAGATATATCACCCTACAACTGCAGAAAACAGAAAAATCTTAAAAGCAAAGAAAAAAGGAGACAAAACATTGATAGCCTGCTTCTCATCAGCAACAATGGAAATCAGAAGACAGTAGAAAGATGTTTTCCAAGTGATAAAAGAAAATAATTGCCTAGCCAGAACTCTAAACCCAGCAGAAATATCTTTAAAGATCAAATAAAACGTACTAGTTGAAAGATAAATTGCCACACTAAATAATAAAATCCAATAGGCTGTTGCCAATTTGGAATATTTTTATGTTCACTAGTTGGTTTACTTCTAGTTTTACAGTTTACTTTTTTATTTTAGTATAAACTTATTTTTGAATATGTGAAAGATTTACATGGTTCAAAAGTCAAGAACTATATTAAAAAGTATACCGGATTTCACTTCTATTCCTATCCCTCTACACATTTTATTCCTTCTACTCCACTTCCCTAAAGGTAACCATTTTTATTAAACCATGTTTCTGGTTTATTCTTCCAATAACTTATTTTTTTCTTTTTCTCTCCCCAGAAGTTCCTTTCGCAAAAATATTTATATTTTTTCATACACAAAAGTTACAAAGTACTATATACACAGTAGTACAGCTTGCTTTTGTTCACTTAACAGTATATCCTGGCAATTTATTCCTTATCAGTAAATATATATCTTAATTCTTTCTCCCCCACATTGTATGGATGTACCCAGGTTATATAGCCAATTCTCTCTGACGGCTTATTTCCAATCTTTTGCTATTACAAACGATGATACAACGTTTGTCTACACATCACTTTTGGCAGGTGTACCCTTAAAATAGATTCCCAGACGTGGGTTAGTGGGTTAAAAGATAAAAGGATCTGTAATTTTGTTAGAAATTGTCAAATGGACCCTCATTAGAAATGAATGACAATAGTTAGTTCCTCCAAGCCTCATAAATAGGAGGATGTTAACAAACTTTTGGATTTTTGCCTTATTGATGAGAAATAGTTATCTCAGTATAATTTTAATTTGCACACTCCTTATTAAGGTTTAACATCTTTTTCATGAGGGCTCTTTGCAACTGTATTTAGTATACCATCAGTTTTTATCTTTTTTTTTTAAAATAAAAACTGCAAGGCAATTTTAAACTACATTCAGTAGAATTTCTTGTTAAGAATAATACTGGTAGTATTATTATGAAGGTAATAAATTTTCTGTAGATAAAGGAAACACATAATTGTGTTAATGTTATTAGGGCAAAGATTATCAGAGGAATAGAAAGAAATACAAATGTAAAATCAAAGAAGTCAAGCAAAAACACTGAAGTATAAAACTGACTTGGAAATATCAATATGTGCAAATGAATTTTTAAAAATATATTTCCTACTTCTGTCCAGTATCAAAAGTCCTAGAAGTGATCACATCCCAGGACCATCCTGGTTTTTTGGTTTCTAAATACCATTCTCCCATTAAAGAGACAAAATCATTGATTCCAAGTCTGTGGCCGACTTGTGATGCATGGTCAGACTGGGATTATCTTGTTGTGCTAAAAGGCAAGGAAGAGTTAAAGAGAAAGCGGGTTGCATCAAATTGAGACAATCTGAAGGGCAAAAGCAATAATGACTCACTAAAATGCATTCGATATAAAAAAATTTATGAGTTCATATGATAATCAACAAACAAATCCTTTGCCACCAACGGCAGTAACAATGATCCTAAATCTGCATCTCTGAAAATTAGTTAAAAAGAAAAAAAGAATTACATGTTTTTCTTCCAATTATATTAGGAACTAGGCAGCCCAGTTAGTGAGGAAAAACTCTTATCGTACAGAAGAATGTAGCCAATGAAATTAGGAAAATCACCATTTTGCAGCCCCTATGAAGAAACAGATTAATTGATTTAGCACCAATAATGCTAAAACCATTAGGGAAAAGTTCATGGGCAACTGAAGTCACATGGTTCCCAAGTATCACCTCACAGCTGACTTACTAATTCTCAAAGGGAAAAACTACTTTATAACATATGATCTGGCCAGTCAACCTCAATACTATTCTACTAGCAAATTTGACATTATTTGCTTCCTGATGTAACGCAACATGAAGAATATAGCATCTTTTATGGAGTATTCTTACCTAACAAGGTTTAACCTGAATTTAATCAACTCAACTTCTAGTTGAAAAGAATGACTTACAGAGCATACGAGGAAAAATCACACAAATCCAGAATGCAAACTATTTTACAATCCAACTGATTGGTTCTCTCCACCAAGTCCAAATAACAGAAATAAAGATAGGAGAGGGAACTATTCTAGATTAAGAAAAACTTAAGAAATATAATAACCAAATGTGATAGCTAATCCTTGACTGGATTCTGGTTTGAACAAAACAGCTATAAAGAACATTTTGGGGACAAATGGGTAAGTAAATGTGAAGATGGACTTGTATTAGAATATTAGGAAATAATAGCTATTTTAGTCATAATAATGATATTGGGATTATCGAGGTGATCACACTTATTTCTTAGAGATGCAATTTAAAGTATTTGAGGATGAAATGCCAAATCTGTAATTTATTTTAAAATAGCAGCCAAAATGGCAGCAAAGGATGTCAGAAAACATGGCAGCTTCAGTGGTTGGTCCCTCCACCAAAACAACCATTAACCTGGAAAAAAAAAATAACAGAATCAACTATTTCAGAATTCTGGAACTCACTCAGACATTTACAGCAAGCAGGGAAGTGCTTAATGAAGAAAGAGGCTGCTGAACTTTGTAGAAGAAGCTGCTTGCATGAACCAGCTACCATGCCCCATTCCCTAATCCTGCTGCAACGTGGGGATGGCAGCCCACATTCCTCAAGTGGCTGGCTAGTGCCAGGGTGGACAGTAAGGACTTTGTATCCTAAAACTTGGGGGTTGTGTGATTTGGTCAGTGCAGGGGTTCTCTGAGGGCCAGCTGAGTTGCTTTGGCTTTAATCAGCTCCGCCAGGCTGCAGCAGCTTCTCTGGTGGGATCTATCAGAACATTTAAAGAGGCATATACACTTTTTTTTTTAACCCATACATTTAAAGAAACCTCTGAGATTCACAGGCTGAGTGTTAAGATAACAGATCCGTAACACACACACACACACACACCAAGGAATGCTTTGCAAAAACAGTTTGGACAAGTCACTATACAAATAGACAACTGAGAGCCAGCCCTGATGGCCTAGTGGTTAAAGTTTGGTGCACTCCACTTTGGCAGCCTGGGTTTGGTTCCTGGGCACAGAACCACATCACTCATCTGTCAGTAGCCATGCTGTGGCAGTGGCTCACATAGAAGAACAAGAAGGACTTAGAACTAGAATATACAACTATGTACTGGGGCTTTGGAGAGAAGAAAAAAGAAGAGGAAGATCAGCAACAGATGTTAGCTCAGGGCGAATCTTTCCCTAGAAAAAAAAAACAAAGAGACAACTGAAGACTTCAACAAGCAAGAAAACCAATCCTTGAGGAGGGGGAAAACCTGAGTTCCAGAATTACCACAATATAATATGCAAAATCTCCAGTTTTCAACAAAAAATTACAAAGCATACAACAAAACCAGGAAATATGCCTCATTCTTAGGAAAAAAGAATTTGACAGAAATGGCAGATTTGAACAGGCAGAAGAAAGAATCAACAAACATGAAGATAACCCAATTAAAATTATCCAGTTTGAGTAGTAGAATGAAAAGAGAACAAAGAAAAGTGAACGGAACTTGAGGGACTGGTGAGATACTATCAAACATACCAACACACACATCATGGGAATCCCAGAAGGAGAAGAGGGAAAGAAAGGGGCAGAAACAACATCTGAAGAAATAATGGCTGAAAACTTCCTCAATTTGATGAAAGACATGGATCCACACATCTAAGAAGCTCAACAAACTCCAAACAAAATAAACTCAAAGCGATTTTGTTATTATGGTAACTCTAGAACTCTAATTTTCCCACTCCTCAAGGATTGCTGATTTTTGCTTGCTGATAGCTGGAGCAGTCCATTTGTGACTTTTCCAAACTATTCTGCAAAGTGTGTATGTATTCCTTGTTGAGTGTGGTCACTGAATTTTCTGTTCCATGCTATGTGGTGCCCAGCCAGTAACCTGACAAAGATTTTCTTAAATGTCTGGCTCCAAAAGGGGAGGGAGGTACTGTCTCTTTAAATCTCAGCAAACTTCATTGTCCAGACCTACCAAAACATGCAACCCCAAATTTCTGTAGCCCTCTGACCAAAGAGCAGCAGTCTCTCTCTTCATCAAGCACTCCCCTAGTTCTTTTAAGAGTTTGATCAAGGTCCAGAGTCTGAAATAGTTGATTCTGGTCATCTTTTCCACTTTATTGGTCGTTTCAATGCAGGCAGAGTCCTACTCTGCCACTTCGCATGATGTCACTTTGACTTCATGAAAATTTACAACTACTGTACATCAAATCAAAGGGCACTATCAGGAAGGTGAAAAGACAATCCACAGAAATGGAGAAAATATTTGCAAATTATGTATCTGATAAGGATTCAATATCTATAATATATAAAGAACCCCTACAACTCAACAACAAAAATTTAAAAATGGGCAAAGGTACTGAACAGACATTTCTCCAAAGAAGATACACTAACAGGCAATAAGCATATACAATGATCCTCCCTCATCATTAGTCATTAGGAAAACATAAATCAAAACCACAGTAAGATACCACTTCACACCCACAAGGATGGGTATGATCCAAAAAACAGAAAACAACAAGTGTTGCTGAAGATGTAGAGAAATTAGACCCCTGTGCATTGCTGGTGGGATATAAAATGATATAGCTGATGTGGAAACAGTTTGGTAGTTCCTCAAAGAGTTAAACATAGAATAACCACATGATCTGGCAATTCCATTCCTAGGTATATACCCAAAAGAATTGAAAACAAAGATTCAAACAGATACCTGCATGCCAGTGTTCATAGCAGCATTATTCACAAAAGCCAAAAGGTGGAAACAACCCAAGTGTCCATCAACAGATAATGGATAAATAAAATGTGCTATATCCATAAAATGCAATATTATTCAGTCATTAAATGGAATGAAATTCTGATACATGCTACAACATGCATAAACCTTGAAAATATTATACTAAATAAAATAAGCCAGGCAAAAAAGGACAAATATTATATAATTCCACTTATATGAATTATCTAGAATAGGCAAATTCATAAGGACAGGAAGTGGAATAGAGGTCACCAGGCACTGGTGATGGGGAAATGAGTTATTGCTTAATGAGTATAGAGTTTGTTTAGGATGAGGAAAAAGTTCTGGAAATAGTGGTGATGGTTACACAACATTGTGAATGTACTTAATGCCACAGAATTGTACACTTAAAAATGGTTAAAATGGTAAGTTTTACATTATGTATATTTTACCCCAATAAAAAAAAAAGTATTCAAAAAGTTGGTAAGGCATGGTAAAATAAACCTAAAGAAATTAGAGAAAATCAATAAAATGGAATAAAACCAGTACCAAGAATGAAAGAGGATATGGTAACTTGAGATGATACAGATATGAAGAATTAGTAAGAGACTATTATTAATTACTTGTATCAATAAAATTGAAAATTTATAAATGTACAAATTCCTAGAAAACAATGAAACTATCTACCATAGTCTCTCAAGTGTAACAGAAAACCAGAAGAGTCTCATGGATAAACCTTTAAGAAAACTGAATCAGGAGTCAAAATCTCCCTACAAAGAAAAGTCCATAGGCAGATGCTTCCATATATTTGAGAAAGAAATACTTTAATTCCAATCTTACATAAATTCTTTCAGAGAAGTGAAAAATGTAGCACTCTGCAGTTCATTTTATGAAGCTTGCATAACTCTACAGGAAAACACATAAGAGTATATAAAAAAGGAAAATCACAGGCCACATAACTCATAAACAGAAGAAAAATCATAAAATATTAGCAAATCAAATTCTGCAATGTGTAAAAAGGATAATATATGATCACTAAGTAGACGTCTGCCTAGGAATGCAAGATTATTTTATTATTTAAAAAATCAGTTCTTAGAATTCACCACACAACAGATTAAAGGGAAAAGTTATTATCCTTTCACTAGATGTAGAAAAGACGTGTTTTTTTTTGTTTTTTTTTTTTTCTTTTGGTGAGAAAGATTAGCCCTGAGCTAACATCTGTTGCCAATCCTCCTCTTTTTGCTGAGGAAGACTGGCCCTGGGCTAACATCTGTGCCCATCTTTCTCCATTTTATATGGGACGCCGCCACAGCATGGCTTGACAAGCAGTGCGTCGGTGCGTGCCTGGGATCCAAACCCCAAGCCGCCACAGCGGAGCGCGCACCCTTAACCGCTATGCCTCTGGGCCGGCCCAGGTGTTTGATTTTTTAAAAAAATCTATTCATGATTAAAAAAAACAAAAACCTTTCGTGGCTATTAGGAATAAATGGGGTGACCTAAGGCCTAAAATTACAGATTAATATTATGTGCTGCCTGGATTGTGGCAAAATTGGGAGGGCTTCCAATAGCCTAACCACAAGTTCCCCTCCTCACTCTACTCCCACAGATAAGGTCTTCTAACAAAACATCCCTCCTTTATCAAAGGGATCAGGCAGTTTCTGCTTATCCTTGAATAGTGGGTTTCTGTGCCCTGCCAGTTTACAGAATTATTCAAACAAGCCAATCACAATCTCCTGTGGGAACTAGGGGGCACCCCACTTTCATAATAGCACAGTACAAAGCCTTAACTCCCACTGCACCTGGTTGTTCACTCTGCCCCAAGTGCAACCCCCATGAGGCCTTGCATGGCATGCAGTGTCCTGCTCCCCAAGGCTGTGAGTATATGTGACTAATAAACTGCTGTCAATCTCGTCCAGTGTTGGGTGTTGTGTGTTGGGCCATTCTTATAACCCTAGGGTGAGAATATCTCCCTCAATGATGAGGTGAATAGTAGGCTATTAAAACAACATCTACAATCTTATAAAAGATATCTATAAAAAGCCTACAGCAAACTTCACATTTAATGGTATAATGTGGAAAGCTTTCTCTCTGAGATTAGGAAAAGACAAAGATGCCCACTGGTACCACTTTTATTCAACAATGTACTGGAGATTTTAGGCAGCACAGTAAAGCAAGAAAAAGTAAAAGTTTAAGGATTAGAAATGATGGAATAGGGCCGGCCCCGTGGCTTAGCGGTTAAGTGCGTGCGCTCCGCTGCTGGTGGCCCGGGTTCGGATCCCGGGCGCGCACCGACACACTGCTTCTCTGGCCATGCTGAGGCCGCGTCCCACATACAGCAACTAGACGGATGTGCAACTGTGACATACAACTATCTACTGGGGTTTTGGGGGAAAAATAAATAAATAAAATTATTAAAAAAAAAAAAAGAAATGATGGAATAAAAAGTGTTGTTATTCACAGATGATATGATTACATGTAGATAATATGACCATATACATAGAAAAGCCAAACAAAGTTATAGAGAAATTACTAGAATTGTAAGATTCAACAAAGTTACTGGAAAGAAATAAATACTTAAAACACATTTAAATTTAGCAGGAACAAAAAGGTGAAAATGAAGTTAAAATAGGACACCACTTACAACAGCACCAAAGACTATCAAGTACCTAGGAAAAATCCTAAGGCAATATGTGCAAAATTCCTTTGGGAATAATTATAAATGTTTAATGAGTCACTAAAGAAAACATAATAAGAGAATTAGCATGGCTGTGGATTAGAAAACTCAACATTACACACATAAATTCTCCCCAAATTGATCTAACAATTTCCCGCAATTAATATCCTATCAGGTTTTTTTTGTGGAACTTGAAAGTGTATTCTAAAATTTGTATGATAATTCAAAGAGCTAAAAGTAGTCTAAAGAGGTTTCTGAAGAACAATAAGTGGCAGTGGGGGTTTACATAAGGACCTGTTTTACCATCTATGAAAATCTATTGTAAAGCCATAGTGATTAAGAGTGTGTGGCACTGGTGGGGCCGGCCCGGTGCCTTAGCGGTTAAGTGCGCACACTCCACTACTGGCGGCCAAGGTTCGGATCCCGGGCACGCACCGAGGCACTGCTTCTCCGGCCATGCTGAGGCCGCGTCCCACGTACAGCAACTAGAAGGATGTGCAACTATGACATACAACTATCTACTGGGGCTTTGGGGAAGAAAAAAAGGAGGAGGATTGGCAATAGATGTTAGCTCAGAGCCGGTCTTCCTCAGCAAAAATAGGAGGATTAGCACGGATGTTAGCTCAGGACTGATCTTCCTCACACACACACAAAAAAAGAGAGAGAGAGATTGGATAACAAATACACATTTAAGAAAAAAAGAAAGAAAGAGTGTGTGGCACTGGTTCAGGAAGTGACAAATAGACCAACAGATCAGAATTGGCTGAGAAACAGATATCAAGTCCTGAGAAACAGATTCATGCATATATAAATACCTAATAACTGATAGGAATGGCACTGCATTGGGAAAAGAACTGTATTTTCAGTAATGGTGCTGGGACAGCTGGTAAAAACATGAAACTAGATTACAACCTCTTGCCATACATATAAATCAACTGCAATTGAAACGAAAACCTAACTGTGAAGGGCAAAACTATAGAGCTTTTAAAAGAAAACAGTTTCATTACTTCGGAGCATAGAAAGATTCTTAAAACAAAAGCACTAACCACAAAGGAAGATTCATAAAATTAAGTTTGGGTCAAAGACCTTATTTAAAAAAGACAAACAGAATGGAAGAAGATATCTAGAATATTAAACTCCTATGAAAATTAAACAACCCAATAGAAAGATGAGAAAGACTTGAACAAGCACTTCACAATAGCTGAAATCCAAATGGTCAACATTTATAGAAAAGATGCTCAACCTAACTGGCACTTGGGAAAAGCATATCATCAGAACCAAAGAAGTTAACAGGAAACCCCCATTGGATTGCCAAAAACTAAAAAGACTGATAACACCAAACGTTAGTGAGCATCCACATCTTAGCCAACAATAACACACATTAACTGCTGATGGGTATAAGAATTGGTAAAAGTTAAGCTGAAGATTCATATACCCTACGACCAAGAATTCTGTTTTTTTTTTTTGGTGAGGAAGACTGGCTGAGCTAACATCTGTGCCCATCTTCCTCTATTGACAAGTGGTGCATCAGTCCACGCCTGGGATTCGAACCTGCAAACCCTGGGCCGCCAAAGGGGAGCATGCGAACTTAACCACTATGCCACTGGGCCAGCCCCAAGAATTCTACTTTTCAGTTAAAAAATTCAGGATTCATATACATGAACACGGCAAGATACACTAACAAGAATGTTAATGGCTATATTGCTTTAAAAAGTCAAAAATGAGCAACATTTCAAATGCCAGCAACAATGGGAAAATTGTGGTATATTTGTACAATGTACTATTATACAGCATTAAAAATGAATGAGAGCCAGCCCTGATGGCCTAGTGGTTAAAGTTCAGTGTGCTCCGCTTCAGCGGCCCGGGGTTCAGTTCCCGGGGGGCGGAACCACACCACTCATCTGTCAGTAGCCATACTGTGGTGGTGGCTCACACAGAAGCAGCGCAATAAAAAAAAAAACAAACTACAAATAAATAACATCAGGTTAATGAAAAAAAAAAAAGGAGAACCAGAAGAACAACTAGAATGTACAACTATGTACTGGGGCTTTGGAGAGGGAAAAAAAAAAAAGAGGAAGATTGGCAACAGATGTTAACTCAGGGTGAATCTTTCTCAGCAAAAAAAAAAAAGTAAAAAGTTAAAACAACTGAAGTTCAAGTAATCATTTTAGTTTAAAAATAAATAAAAACGAATGAATTATAGCTATATGCAGCAACCTGGATGACCCCTTCAGTGTTAAAATAGCAAGAAATGAAAAGAAGTGAAACGTATCAGTATCACTCCTTTTACACAAAATCCCAAAACAGGCAAAGCTAAATTATATTACTTACCATAAAGTAAATGAAAAAAGTGATTAACACAGAACGTTGGGTAAATGGTTGTGTCTATGGGAGAAGGAAGGGGTGATGAAAAAGGGACACACAAGAACTTCTGGGGTACTACCTGCAATGTTCATTTCTTGACCTAGGTGGTGGTTACTTGAGTGTCCACTTAAACTGTTAACCATACATGTGTTTCCCTCACATTTGTGAAACAGTCTAAAGGTCCTAAGTTTTAAAGGTGGAAAAAAAAGAAGGAAACAGATATCTAACAGATATAGAAAGGAGAGTTGACAGAATTTGCCTGGGAGAGTAGCTTTAAAAAAGTCAAGGATGAAGCTTTAACTTGTAGCTTAGTATTTTTAAACCCGTATTAAATATATAGGAAAAGAGAAAGCATATAAATAATGAACTTTTCCACAATCAAATTAAATATTATTTAAATAAGCTGAGCTTTACTAACTAAATATTGCCACGGGTACGATTTTAAGAGACTTTTTCTACTTTAAAAATAATTTAACTTACCCTGACCTATTAATCAACATACTTCTTCTAGTTTTCTTTTTTAATTTTACTAAAACACATACCAAGTTCCTTTTAAATTATAGTATTACAAGAGTTAGTATAGAAAACAAGAGTCCCCTGTCCAGCCATACAGTGGAAGATGGTGGATAAGCCTCCATCCAGACATTTCCCTCTTCATCCTAACATTTATTTCTATTAGTTTTCCACTAAGTGAAACCATTATGAACATTTAATAATATTCACAAGTGAGCCACAGAGCATATTACAATTATATTTCCTTTCTCAAACAATTTTGTTCTTAGTAATTAACAGTTCCTGCATTTTTTTATTTGCTTAGTTTTTAGGTATTCATCACTAAATCAGTCCCAAACTTTCCAACAGAACAGCAAATTCCTTTCAATATGTTCTAATATATACTTTTGTTTCCTCAGATGTATCCTGCCCTGAAATGTGAAGTCCTTCCTCCAGCTCTAATCTTTCTCAAGCTTGCTGCAAGCTGCCATCCCGGGATTTTCCTTCATCATTATCCTGGGAATTCCTTTGCCTAATGACATTACCACAATTATCTATTTGCTTCATGCCACAGGAAATCTAAATAGTTTCAAAGTAACTATACCAATATAACCACTAAAAATAGGCCACAAAATGAAATATAAGATTTCTTTTTGTGTTTAGGATATAGTGTATTAGAGATACACAATTTATATTGTGATTTAAATCAGTTGAGGGCCGGCCCCGTGGCTTACCGGTTAAGTGTGCTCGTTCCGCTACTGGTCGCCCCAGTTCAGATCCTGAGCGCGAACCGATGCACCGCTTCTCCAGCCATGCTGAGGCCGTGTCCCACATACAGCAACTAGAAGGATGTGCAACTATGACATACAACTATCTACTGGGGCTTTGGGGGAAAAAAAAAAAGCAGGAGGATTGGCAATAGATGTTAGCTCAGAGCCGGTCTTCTTCAGCAAAAAAAAAAAAAAAAAAAAAAGAGGATTAGCACAGATGTTAGCTCAGGGCTGATCTTCCTCACAAAAAAAAAAGAGAGAGAAAAAAATCAGTTGAAAAAACACTTTACTATGTTAGTCCAACTACCTGATTGATTATATATAATGTTCATTTGTTTGGGGATTTTGTGGGGGGGTGCGGTAGGGGCTAATACTTTAGGTTTTATTCATTATATAATGCATTTGTATCATTCCAAAAATCAATACTGCAATAGATTACATATACATGAATCTAGTTTTCATCCCTAATCCCTCTCCTATTCTCTCTTGCCTGCACTGATAGTCATTTTTAGTTTTTTGTTTCTTTTTGAAATATAATCATATATTTTTTCTCTAGCTCGCTTATTTCTTATTGTTACTGAGATATTGTTGCTTTTAGGACCTTTTAGTGGACAGAGATAAAAAACACATACAGACACATGATTACACCCCATTTTCCACAAAAGTTAGCGTATAATACACATTCTGTTACACCTTGCCATTTTCTACTCAACAATACTTCCTGGAATTCACTCCCTAGCAGTCTATAGAGATCTTCCTCATTTCTTTTTTACATCTGCACAGTGATATACCATAGTTTACTACGCCAGTTATCTATTGCCGGTCACTCGAATCTTTCATTGTTGCAAACAACGCTGCAACAACCCTGCACATACTTTTCATACTTTTGCAATTCTGTCTTTGGGATATATTCCTAAACATGAAGACTGCTAAGTCAATGAGGAAACGCATTTGCAATTTTGCTAGATGCTGCCAAATTCCATTCCATGTAAGTTTTACTATTCTGTATTCCCACCAGCAATATTGCTGAGTTCTTCCTTTCTCCACAGTTTCACCCAAAAAGTATAATGCCAAATTTTTTTTGCCATTCTGGTAGGTGAAAAAATGGTATTTCAGTATAGTTTTATTTGTATATCTCCTGTTATCAGCATATTGTCATGTGTAAGGACCATTTGCACTTTTTTGTGGACCTTCTACATGTAGTTTATCTTTTTTCTACCAAGTTGTAGGTCGTCTTAATTTTTAGAAACACTTTAAATACAAGGATAAGCTCTTTGGATATAAGTTGCAAATATTTTTCTTGGTTTGTCATTTGCCTTTTTTACTTGTTTATGGTGCTTACTGTATTTGTCACTGTTTTCCATTTCATGTATTCAAATTTTTCAATTTTTTCCCTTATTGTTTCTAGATTTGAGAGAATGGCTGGGAAACTTTCCCCCTATTCCCAGGTTATAAATAAATCCATTGCTGTTTTCTTTCAGTACTTCATTTTCTACATTGTAGATCTCTGATCAATTTGGAATTTACCCCAGTATATGGCAACTAAGAGAATTGGATCAAATGTTATTTTTTCAGTAGTTATTAAAAGTTATTTCTTTTCCACCTGTGATTTGAGATGCCATTTTTATTATATACTGAATTTTCATATACATTAGTTCTATGTTTGGATTTTCTCTCATGCTCCTTGGGTCCATCTATTCATTCACCAGTACTGCGCTATTTTAATTACATAGCTGTTATACGTTCTAATATCCCATCCTTCCTATTAAAAACAAGGAATGCCTTCTCATTTGGCTCAAGTCTGCCTCTAAGTCTTTTAGAAATGTCCAACTATTTTCATCACATCAACTACGTATGTGTAAGATTCTTAGATTTTTTATTTTAATTCTCAGTAACAATTACAATGGAATCTTCCATTATATCTTCTAACTAGTTACTGTTTATATGTGTAAAGGGTACTGATTTCTCTATAATTTTATATCCTACAACTTAAATTTTCACATTATTTGTAGTAGTTCCATACATACCTGAAAATAGAGTAGAGATAGTGGTCATCCTTGTTTTTTTCCTGATTTTACGGGTAAAACCTCTAGAGTTTCCCTCATTAAAATGCTGGTTTTTGAGATGAAGTATATTTAATGTTTTTCTATAAAAACTGTCTATCAATTCCTATTTTATTGATTATTCTTAACATGAAGGAGAGTTGAATTTTGCCAAATGACTATTTTTTGTTTGTTTGTTTGTTTTTACTGTGGAGACAATCATAAAATTTTTCTCCTTAACTCTAAAATCCAAATATTGACCCTTGCATTCCTAGAATAAATCTTTGGCATAATTTTTTTAATATATTGTTTGATTCTGCTTAATATTTTACTTAACTTTTAATATTGATATTCATCAGCGACACTGATCTATAGTTTTATATATCTGTGAAATATTTGCTAGGCTTTAGTATTGATATTATAAATGATTCATAAAAAGAATTTAGAAGTATAGAAGTTTTCCTTCTTTTTCTCTATCTTGGAACAACTGAAGTAGCACTGAGATCATCTGGATTTATTGGACCTCCACTATGAATCCAAGTGGGCTTACTTGGAACTCTTGCCTAGGAGAGCCATTTCTTTCTTTCTCTATTTCTTCTATGGAAATTGGTCTGCTAAAATTGCCTCTCTCTACTGGGGTCAATTGTGATAAATTCTTTTCCTATAAAATGATCCTTTTCATGATCAATTTTCAAATTTATTTGGATACATTTTCATGTAGTTATCTTTGTGAATAAATTAAAATTTCCTGTTTTGATGGTTACTCTCCCACTGTATTTAAGGTTTCTTCTCCTTTTTAAAAACTTGGTTAGCTAATGGGTTGTCTGTCAAACAAAAACAACTTCAAAGAACCAAAATTTTGATCTATTAGTTTTACTATTTTTCTGTTATCTCTAAGTCATTATTACCTTTATCATTACTAAATCTTTCCTTCTGCATTCTTTTGGTTTATTTAGTTGTTTTCCTACTTTTTTTTTCATTTTCACTGATATAAGCTTTTTTTTTTTTTTGAGGAAGATCAGCCCTGAGCTAACATCCATGCTAATCCTCCTCTTTTTGCTGAGGAAGACCGGCTCCTTTTTTTCCCCCAAAGCCCCAGTAGATAGTTGTATGTCATAGTTGCACATCCTTCTAGTTGCTGTATGTGGGACACGGCCTCAGTATGGCCGGAGAAGCGGTGCGTCGGTGCACGCCCGGGATCTGAACCCGGGCCGCCAGTAGCGGAGGGCGCACACTTAATCGCTAAGTCACAGGGTCGGCCCATGATATAAGCATTTGGTGCTAAGAATTTTCTTATGATAATTGCTTTGGCTACAACACTATAGTCAAACTATAACGCTACTCACAAACTACAGTCCACGAACCATATCCAGCCTGCCACTTGTTTTTGTAAATAAGGTTTTATTGGAGCACAGCCACACTCACTGTCTATGACTGCTTTCAGCTACCAACAGAAGAGTTTAAAAGTTGCAACAAAGACCATATGGTCCATAAACTCTAAAATATTTACTATCTATCCCTCTATAAAAAAGTTTACTGACCCCTGCTATAACCTATTGATTCTGATGTGTCATGTAGAGAAACCTAGCAATTTTGTTTGTATTTCACTGTGAGCCAAGATTTGTTTGGCAGCATGTTTTTCAGTTTCCAGGTGGAAGGATCTTCTTGAATTTTTTTTTTTTTTTTTTTACTGATTTTTAGTTAAAAAATGCTGTATCATTTTAAAGGGAAATTTTGGGAGTTTTCTTTATATGTCAACAAATAATCATTCATCAATATTCCATGTGCATTTGCAAAGGTGTCTTCTCTCATATGCAATATATAACCATGAGATCCACCTTTTAGTTGTTATTTAGGTCTTCAATAGCCTTATAAAATTTTTGTCCACTTGATCTATCTCCAACTGAGAGAGATTTTAAGTCTTCTATTATTAATATGTTTCTAATTCTTGACTTGCCTGAAACTTTTTCTTTTTTTTTTGGTGAGGAAGATTCGCTCTGAGCTGAGCTAACATCCGTTGCCAATCTTCCCTCCCCCAACCCCCATCTTTTTTTTTTTGCTTGAGGAAGGTTAGCCCTGAGCTAACATTTGTGCCAGTCTTCCTCTACTTTATATGTGGGTCACCACCACAACATCCCACGCTGGGGATCTGAACCTGAGAACCTGGGCCACGGAAGTGGAGTGCGCCAGACTTAACCACTACGCCACAGGGCCAGCCCCTGAAACTTTTTTATAAAAATCAAAGTTGTCATCAATATCCACGTATCCGGCCATACATCTTCACTGAGACTTGCAGTTTGTAGCCTTGTAACATGTCCTATCTGTTTAATGATGTCTGGCTTGAGTCCTACCTTGTGCAACATCAAAATAGTGACCTCTGTTTTTATTTGATTTGTCTGGCAGATCTTTGCCTAACTTCTTATTCTTAATCTTTCCGAGTCTTCCAGTTTTGTGGTTCTATCTTTTGCATGGAGCACAGTGTTGGATTTAGCTATGTTAGTTAGCCTGAAAATATTTTTTTCTCTTAATAGGCCAGTTAATTAAGCCCATTTACTGATATGACTGATAGGTCTCAATTCTGTCATAGACAGACTATATCAATTATTTCATTTATATGTTTCTCTTGTTCTCTTTTTTCTCCTTCCATATTTCTTTTGGTATCTAGAAAGGTTTGGGTTTTTGTCCTAATGGTTATCTTTATACTATACCTTTATATAACCTTAGTTCTCTATTATAGATACTGTCTATTGATTTCCTAGTATAAGCAATATAGAAATTAGCTCCTTTCTTCCCCTCACAGCACCCCTGTACCACATCCCTAGCATCTATTTAAAGTAATAATACCCTTTGATGCCCTGGTGAATTTCTATAAGGCAATCAATGAGCCTATTAAACCATTTCTTAGTTGTCTACAATTTATTCTCTAAGAGCTTCCTCAGGAAAAATTCAAGTGAACCATATTCCTTAAGTTCTTGAATAATTGTATCATATATACATTGTCAGAACATATAACAAGTACATACTATTTTGTCAACCCTTATCCCCATCATTAAATTCAGTTCTACAGTTAGACATAATTCCCTGCAGAACATCCTCCCAGTTGTTTTCCTGGCATAAGCTATTTTAGCATTAATATACAGACTCAACAGCATGGTACTGGTGTAAAGACAGACAAATAGATCAATGGAACAGAACAGAGAGCCCATAAATAAACCCAGACATACACAGACAATTGACATTTGAAAAATGCAATGCAGTTGAGAAAGAATCATCTTTTCAACAGTAGTGGTAGAAAAATTAACTATCCATATATAAAATACCACATACAAAAATTAACTCAAAATGGATCATAGACTCAAATGTAAAACGTAAAACTACAAAACTTCAGGAGAAAACATCTGTGTTAGGTAAAGATTTCTTAATACAGAACAAAATAAAAATTCATAACAGATCGATTGGGCTTCATCAAAATAAGGAATTGGGGCTCCTTAGAGAAACAACCAAGGCTGGTGCAGAAAAAGTACAAGATGAACCTAGAAACTCTTTGTTTTGCCAGAAGTAAGTGTTCAATCATTAGGGGCATGTCAAAGGACAAAACGTCAACTTGAAGGGTTTCTACTGCTCAAATTGGTACAATGTGATTATCAAAATAAATAATGAAAGGAATGGATTATAACATATTAAATAAAACATTTATAAGCCCATAATGGTAAATAAATGGAAAAGAAAAATGTCATCCATAGAATGACAGGAAAATCACCATTTTGCAACATCATAGTAATAACTGATGAAGGCAAGAATCATCAGTGGATGCCAATCTAAGGTTTTTGGGAACAGAATATTCACACAGACCCCAAAGTATCTCCCAAGAGGTTACTTATTAATTATAAAGAGGGAAAAAGATATCTTTAGAGTGGAGAAATCTGGCAGTTCACCACCTTAAACAGGTGATCAAAGCCAACACTAACAATAACGGGACAGAATAAGATCATGGATTCCTAAAGTAAAGCACTGAAAAGGACACATTCCTTTTGCCAAAAATGATGCACCAGTCTGAATACAATAAGGAGAGAGAAACCTCACATTAAGTGTGAAAAAAGTAAGTTTAACATAAATAATTAACTACATCAAGGAATTGGGTTAACAAGGACTGGCCAGTAAGACGTAGAAAGAACTCTAAAGAATATAGATATAATACAACACACGGACAGATAGAACTGTTTGGTGGTTACCAGGGGCAAGGGGATTGGGGGGTAGGCACAAAGGGGTGAATGGATGCACTCATCTGGTGACTGACAAACAATAATGTACAACAAAAATTTCACAATAAAAAAAAAGCAAAAAAATATATATTCTTTTTTATATAGATAAGATACATAGATAAGATATGATATATGATATATAATAGCCACTACCTCTAAGGCTGAGACAGAGTCCCCAAGAATTTTCCCTCCAGGGCTGATATCAGACCTTGTTGGAGAAGGCACAGCCATGGCTCACACTTTGGTGTTACACCAGTGGGATTTGTTGGAAATTCACCCTCTGGAACTTGTCCACAAATCTATTCTATGAGAAGTGCTGGATCCCCACCCTCACCCCCTCCTCCAAAATAAAACTGCTGTGAAGAACATTATTGGGACAATTGGGAAAATTTGAATATAGATTATATATTAGATAATAGTGTTATATCAATGTGAAATTTCCTGAATTTGGTAATTATACTGCAGTTACAGATTATTTTTGCATATGTCAAAACTCATCAACTTGTACATTCTAAAAGTGAGCAGCTTATTGTATGTTAATCTTATCTCAATAAAGCTTAAAAAAAACTTTAAAAAGATAATCTCTATTCTTCAGAGACATATTGACATGTTTAGGGCTGAAGGGTCACGATGTCTACAACTTACTCACATTAAGGGTCAGAAAAAACAACAATAAGTATACTAAAGTGAGAAATAAAGAAAATATAGCAAAATCTAGCATTTTAGGAATGCTAGGGCTCAGGAAGGGCTCAGGAAGAATACTCGTTAAGTTCTTACGTATGGTTTTTATGCTTGAGGATCACTTGGCTGGATACAAGTCCAACTCATGTTTTCTGTCTGTGAAAATCTTAAAATCTTTACTCCACGGTTGTCTGGGCTCAAACGTTGATGTTGGAGAGTCTCATGATAATCTGACATTCTTTCCATTTTAAGTGATGTAGTCTTTTTACATAGATGCCCAAAGTATTATTTTCTTTTTCTTTAAAGCCCTAGAACATGTTTCAGTGGCCACTGTTTCGTTTCAATTTTCCTAGGCACATGGTGAGCCCTTTTAATAGAGATGTTTATCTTTCTTTTAACATTTTCTCGGATTGCATTTTTTTATTTTTTATTTTTCTGTTCCTTTGAGTACCTTCGGGTAATATTATAAATGTCCATATATTTATATGTATGTATACACAGGATCATCTTGTCCCTTTCTCCATGAATTTCTTTTATCTCTATCTTTACTTGTTTGATTTGTTTTCATTTGTCTTTTTCCAACCTGTATCTCTTTCATGGTACTTCTTAAAGTGTCTATTCATGCAAGAACTTTCTGGTTCATCTTCATTTCTGAAATAGTTCTAATACATTCCTTAGTTCCATCAGTGTTTCTTTTTCATGACATCCTATAGCCTGACCATCTCATTTCTAAACTTTTCTAGCTCTAGTTTATGCTGTTTTTTCATACCATACTGTTTTATCTTCCCAGGTCATTTTGTATAAATAGGTTTCATTATATCTCCGCCTTAAGACCAAGATATACTGCTATCTTCATTTCTTTAGAATAACAGTGGGCTGTTATTCTCTTTTTCTAATAACATCTTTGAATGGTATAAAACCACAGTACTCAGTACTTTCTATAATTCATATTAGAGTAGAATCGGTTTTCCTGTACTTACAAAAGAAGTTTTCTACGTAGGAGTTGTACATAGGCTAAGATGGCTTTCCTAGATTCAGAGTTCTAGGGTTTCCTCTAACGTTGTTACCACAAAGTATTCAAACCTATGGTCACCGGCAATGGACTCTGACCTATTTCTCGTCTTGAATTGCAGGTGTTCCTTTCTCTAACATCCTTGACGTTGTTTGTTTCAGCTATGTTCCAGGAAGAAGATATAAACACCAAACGCCTCCAACGGGTCCTGATTGCACTGCAAGACTGATGCTCCCACAGAATAAACAAGCAGCACCCTGGAGTAACCTCTACTTCATTAACATAGTAAAATCCCCACCCAGTGGGGAACAATACTACACTTTTAGGCACAGAGGAAGCAGGGACACCTAATGCACCTGCACGAGCTTACACTTGCCCCTACATGTAAAGACAAAACTTCCTTTTTGAATATTCATTCCTTACCTCAAATAAAAGGCACCCGCTGGGGCCGGCCCAGTGGTGCAGCAGTTAAGTTCACGGGTTCCACTTTGGCGGCCTGGGGTTCACTGGTTTGGACCTACTCACTGTTCATCAAGCAAGCCATGCTGAGGTGGCAGCCCACATACAAGAGCTACAACTCTACAACTATGATATACAACTATGTGCTGGGTCTTTGGGAAGAAAAAAGAAAAAGAGGAAGATTGGCAACAGATGTTAGCGCAGGGCCAATCAGCCTCAAAAAAAAAAAAAAGGGCACCCACTTCCCCTTGCTCAGGGATCCACGGCTTTGGAAAATTCTTCTCTGTGGCTCTGCAGTCTCCTTATTTGTGGCAAATAAATTTTACGTTGTGTGACAACTACTTCTGGTGAAGGCTCTGATTTTAACTCACCAAGAAGCAAACTCACTTTGGTTCGGTAACATGGTACCTTAAGTGTAATCACTTCTCTAATACTTTCTGAGATCTGCCTCCTCCAGTGCCCCCTCCCACATGTATCTGAGCCTTTTCTCTTCTTTACCCCTACATTCCTACCCTGGTCAATCTGTGTTTATTAACAACAGTTTCTTCGCAGCATGGGGCTCTGTTCTTTCACTCAATATTTCCAAGAACCTTAGGAACCAGGCTGTCCCAGCTCCCTCAGACTTTCCTGTGACAAACCCTTTGTCTCATTTCAGGCCCATATTAATAGTCTGTGGACCACACTTTGAGTAGCACTGCCCTAAAATACTCTGCTTCTTCAGAAGGGTGCTGCGTAGCATTATAAGAAGGCAGACAGGTATCACTATAAATGATCTCTAGCAGCATACAGGCCTCAACATGATCTGCAACCATACTACATTTTACTGGGAAATGCCTTCCACTTTGAGGATACACAGACAAACCTTCTGCACTTACACCTATTATTGCCTTCTCTCCTGTTCATAATAAAGAAAATATCTCTCCTCCTACACCAAGTGACCAATCTCTCCACCTATACCTTGGATTAATCCTGTCCTGCTTTCTCAGAAGCCTCACACACTCACAAGTCTCGTCTTTTGTATATTCAGTAGCTCACCTGAGTGGATCCTTTCCACTTTGATTTAAACATGCTTAAGACATTCCCATTTACAAAAAAAGGAAATAAACAAGAAATCCTCAACTCCAAATTTTTTTCTCCCCAGGTATTGCCCTATCCCTTTCCTCTCCTTCAGAAGTAAACTTTCTACATAGTCGTCAAAACTTTCCATCTATATCTCTTTACCTCCCACCCATTATTCAACCCCCCCCAATACGGTTTCCCCTTCTACCTCTCCACCAAAATATGCTTTTGCACGACTGCCATGCATCTAGTCCTAAAAATGTTTTTGGCCTTTCTTACTTGACTTTGCAGGAGCATGACACTATGAAACACTGCTGCCTTTGTTAATACTTTGTTTCCTTGGCTTCCATGACATTACATTTTCCTAGTTTTCTCCTACCTCTTCTTCTCAGTCTCCTTTGTAGGTTCATCCTTGTCTAGTAGCCATTACGTATCAGAATTCCTGAAGGCTTGTCCTAGGTGACCTCCTCACTCTACTCTCCAGAGTAGAAGGGAAGGGAGCAGAGGGAAGACAACAAGGAGACCAAAAATGAAGGGTCAGAGAAGCAGGAGAAGAAGTGAATACCAAAAGTGGGTGGGAAAGCTAAGCCGAGAAATCGATAAAAGCAAGCTGAGGCACATGACAAGCAAGTCAAATCTAGAAGATTGATGAGGACAAGAAGAAACATAAATCAACATGCACCAGTACAACAAGTCAGACACTAGGAATCTCATGTGCTATAGGCTCTCTTCCTGGTTATGCTTCATGCTGAATATAGACAGTCAACAGATCCCAGGGAGACTATTCATCCATAATCAAAGTAAAATAGAGATCTTCTGGTAGTTATGATTATTAATTACTATATAAGACATTTTTTTAAAAATGTATTGTACCATGACATGAGTACCTGTGGAATCTTTTTATTAGAAGAAATCAGAACAAAGTTCTTTGAAGAGTAGGCTAGTTTTACAACTTCAAAGAAGAGAATTTGAAGAACATTTTGAAAGACTAGACAAACATGCGAAAACATTGAGGCAATTCAGACGATATAGTTCTATGTTCGTGTATTGTTTTGAACACAAATATGTGGATGTCCACCCTACATATATATTTATTACATACATATACTACAGTACTAGTGTATCTTGTACATAATCACATAAACATAAGACATTTTTAAAGAATGAAATCAAGGTGAAATAAATATTTTTAAATGTCTTGCTAATCACGATAGCTTCATATTATTATCAGCTAACGGTCCAAGATGTAACATAAACTTAAGGCACAGTTCATCATTAATGTAGAGAATGTCAACCAATTTCAAAGAGTCTTCTTGTTAATACTGAACGTTTCAGGATCACTTTTTGTTAGATCTGGTTAATCACTGCCGTTAACCTCACAATAAGACTGATAAAGAGCCTTTAAAGTATCAGTTCTGCCACTCTAAAGCTGTTATGCTTGCAAATTAGTATCTTTATCATCGCTGAAAATGAGACTAAAAATTCAAATAATTCAAAGCTGGTGGAAAATCACAACTCCATCAACTCCATACATCTGATAAAATGAAACACAAAATGGGGCAGCAATGGTTACAGCTGTCTATAGAACACGGATCTCCTTGCCAGCTAACCCACCATTGACTGCACAGTCAAGTGCCAGGAATGACAAGTATCTATCCCTCTACACAACACTAGAGAAGTCATCAAATATGAGCAGCCCCGATTTCTCTGAACTCAGCCTTTTGTATTTTCCTAAACTGGGGAAGAGCCAAGCCATCAGCATCCAACTTTGATTACAGACTTAAACAGAACTATCTCTACACTGTTAATTGGAATTGGGGATCACTTTTAATGGCTATTGCACATGTGTCCTACATTCTACAACTTAGGGACTTTCCATACTGCTGACAATGAGGGGCTTTTGTGAGTGGCCTCCATATGGGACTTCCCTAGGAATCGAGACTAGAGGGCTTTATGCCATGGTCCTGGTAATGGCCCACGACCTTTAATCTTTTGACAGTCATTTTAGTTAAAAACAGACGTTAAAATCCATAAGCCTACTTATCCAAGCACATGTAAATTGTGTTATAATTTGTGGGGGGGAAAAAACACAATATGGTCTGCCGTAGAGAAATCTCATTACCTCCAGGGCAGTTTGTGTACAGTTTGAGAGGTTGTACAGCACAAAGGACTGTAACTTAAGAGGGCAAATAGGGACTAACACGCATTCCACTTCCTAAGACATGTATCCCTTGGTGCTACCTATCCAAGAGGCTGCTCATTTCTAACTCACACAAAGGTACCTATTGGACTTGCAGCAGCTCTGACTCCTTCCTCAGGATACTTTGTATACTACCTGTGAAACATCAGTCATTTGATATGCTTATTCACGTGACATGACAATCTGCGTATCAAGTACTTTAGAGTTTAATTTTTATGCAAAGAAGTTCTAACATTTTCCCTTACCTCGATGGATTATATTTTACCTCATAATGTGGCACACACCCATTTTGGAGACTACTGGTCTAGTGTGTACTTGAAAATGCAGGAGTAAAATTTGAGAAAGAGGTCAAGGTCACAGGAAGAAATGAGAGACTTGTGGATCTAGGTGACAGTTTAACTTGATGAGGTGTCTAAGAAAAATTAAAAAGAGAGAAATCTAAAGATCTGAGAACTAAAGTCTGCAAAGTGTCCACATTTGAATACATAAAAAAGGCTCGACGCAATTTAAAAATGGTCTTCTGACATCAACTTTCCACCAGGACAGAGTAACTAGTACTGAGACAAGCTTGCCTGCTGTGAACAGCTACATGTAACTAGGAGGAACTACGAGGCAACTGTTTTCAGGCACTGAACAATAGGCAATGCAAGACCGTGATCCCTCAAAAAAAGGGAATCAGGAGGTAAGCCCCTAAAATGTCTCAGTTCTCTGTCTAGAGACTACTTCCTGACAGCGGCACAGGGAGCTAGAGCCTAAGCAGAACATAGCTAAGGAGCAAGAGGAAAATTTGGGGCTGTGAAACAGAAGCACTGGATAGAAGGGAGCTGCACAGAGGAAGGACGCCAGCAGTCTAGGTAGTGTTTCTCCAAGTCTTTGGCTGAAGGCTATTATGCTTGTGCAGAGCGAGACTTCGGGAAGCTTACAGGAGAGCAGCTGCAAAGATACTAGAGGCCCAGCATGAACAAAGAGAAAACAGATAAAAAGATGGTAGTCTTAAACTCGACCATACTAATAATTACTTAAATGTAATTGAATTAAACAATAAAAGCAAAAATTTACAGCTTGGATAGAAAAGCAAGACAACTATACACTTTCTACAAGAGAAACACTTTAAATAAAGGATAAAAGTAAAAGGATGAAAAAATACACCATTCAAACACAAAGATAAGAAAAGTGGTATAGCTATATTAATACAAGACAATGTAGACTTCATGAAAAGGTACTTGGAGAGATAAACAGATATTTCATAGTGTTAAAAGGGGCAGGCAATTCATCAGTAAGACAAAGCTTCAAAATACCTGTAGGAAAAACTAACTGGATTAAAGGAATAAAGAGATAAATCAACAATCATGATTGAAGATATTAATTTTAACATTCCTCCTCCCTCCATAACAGACAGAACAAGTAGACAAAAATAAATAAGAGTATAGATTTTTACAACTCTATCAACCAACTTGACCTAACTGACATTTACAAAACACTACACCCAAGAACTGTAGAACTTAAATTATTTTCAAATACACATGGAACATCCACCAAGAAGGACAATATGCTGGAACATAAAACGTCTCAACAAACTTCAAAAGATTTAAATCTTACCAAGTATTTTTTTGGAATAAGCTATCTAGAAAATCCCCCATATACCTATAAATTAACAACTTCTAAGCAACCCACCAGCCATAGAAGAAATCATAAGAGAAATTTTAAAAAGTTTTAATGGAATGTTAATAAAAACACAAAATAAAATTTGTTTGAGGTGGCTAACACATGCTTAGAGAGAAAATTATACCTTTAAGCAGAGACAAACAAAATTAAAGCCAAAAGTTAGTTGATAAGCCCTTAGTAATAGTAACCAAGAAAGAGTAAACATGAATTACAAATAGAAACAAAAAAGAGAACCTAACTCAGCTCCTGAAACATTAAAAGGATAGGGAATACTGTGAATAAATTTATGCCAATAAATGTACCAATTAGATGCAACAGACAATTTTCTTCAAACAATTTACCAAATGGATTCAAGAAACAGAAAGTCTGAATAGCACTATATGTATAAGACATTGAATTCCTGATCAAAAATCTTCCCATAAAGAAAACTCCAAGCCCAGATGGATTCATTGGTGAATTCTGTCAAATATTTAAGGAAAAATTAATACTAATTTTACAAAAACTCTCAGAAAACAGAGATGGAGGGAATACCTTATACCACATTTTGAGGCCAGTATTTTCTTGATACCAAAATCAGATAAAGATACAAGAAAACTATCATCAATACTCCTTATGAATATAAAAAAAAAAACTCCTTAAAATATTAGCAAATCAAATCTAGAAGTATACAAAAAGGATAATACATCATGACCAGGCAGGGTATATCCATAGAGTGCAAGATTGGTTTGACATCTGAAAATCAATGTAATTCACCACATGAACAGAAAAAAAAAGAGAAAAACCACATGATTATTTTGATACAGAAAATGCATTTGACCAAATTCATCATCCATTCATGATAAAAACCCTTAGCACACTAGGAATAGAAGGGAACTTAATTTTGATAATGGGCATTTACAAAAAACTAACAAAGCTAACACATTAATGGTGAACAACTGAACGTTTTCCTCCTAAGATCAGGAATAAAGCAAGCACATCATCTCTCATTTAATATAGAAATTAAACTTGTATTCAATATTGTACTGGAGATCCTAGCTAGGGCAGAAAGGGAAGAAAATGACATAAATTATAAAGAATGGAAAGAAGAAGGTAAACTATCTACCTGTAGGCAACATGATAGTCTACATAGAAAATCCTGAGGAATCTACAAAAAAACTACTAGTTTTTTTGTTTTTTGGTGAGGAAAATCAGCCCTGAGCTAACATCCAATGCCAATCCTCCTCTTTTTTGCCGAGGAAGATTGGCCCTGGGCTAACATCCATGCCCATCTTTCTCTACTTTCTATGGGATGCAGCCATCACACGGCTTGACAAGCGGTGTGCTGGTGCGTGCCCGGGATCTGAACCTGTGAACCCAGGGCCGCCGCAGTGGCGGAGTGTGTACACTTAACCACTACGCCACCAGGCCGGCCCCCAAGACCACTAGATTTAATAACTGAATTTAGCAGGATAATGGAATACAATCAATATATAAAAAGTCAACTGTATTTCAATATACTAGCAACAAACAACTGGAAAGAAAATTTTTAAAAACACCACTTACAATATCATTAAACATTATCATAAAATATTTTAGAATAAATTTCACCAAAATTATGCAAGACCACTACAGTAAGAGTGCTGAGAGAAATTAAAGATCTAAACAAATGGGAGGGGCCGGCCCCGTGGCTTAGCAGTTAAGTGTCCGCGCTCTGCTACTGGCGGCCCAGGGGCCCAGGTTCAGATCCCGGGCGCGCGCCGACGCACCGCTTGTCCTGCCATGCTGAGGCCGCGTTCCACATACAGCAACTAGAAGGATGTGCAGCTATGACATACAACTATCTACTGGGGCTTTGGGGGAAGAATAAATAAATAAAATTATAAAAAAATAAAATAAAATAAAAAAATAAACAAATGGGAGATAAAACACGTTCACAGTTAGGAAGAGTCAATATTGTTAAGATCATTCTCCTCAAATTGGTATCTAGATTCAAGGTAATTCCAATCAAAATCATAGCAAGCTTTTACGTATAAATTGACAAGCTGATTCTAAAATTTACAAAGAAATGTAAATTTACAAAGTAAATTTACAAAGAATTTACTTCAAAGAGCCAAAACAATTTTGAAAAAGAACACAACTGTCCAATTTCAAAATTTGCTTAAAAAGCTACAGTAATAAAAAAATTACTAGTACTGAATGGACAGATCAATAGAACAGAATAGAGAGTACAGAAATAGAACTATATATATATATGTTCAACAGACTTTTTACAAAAATGCCAAAGTAATATAAAACACAAACTTCAACCCTTCTCTCACACAAAAATTACCCAAAATGAGATTACAGATCTAAATATAAAAGCTAGAACTATGAAAATACTAAAAGGACAGGAGAAAATCTTAGTAAACATGAGGTAGGCACAGAATTGGTCGACAGAACACAAAAATCACTAACCATAAAAGAAAAAAATTGATAAATCGACAATCAAAATTTAAAACTTCAGCTCTTCCATTAAGAAAATGAACAGGCAAGCTACGAGAGAGAATACTTGCAATATATGTATCCAACAAAAGACCAGGACATAGAATATATATAAAGAATTTTTACTTTTCAGTAAGACAAACTAGCTAATTTAAAAAATCTGCAGGGCCCGGCCTGGTGGCGCAAGCAGTTAAGTGCGCGCGCGCTCTGCTGCAGTGGCCCGGGGTTTGCCGGTTCGGATCCCGGGCGCGCACCAACACACTGCTTGGCAGTCCATGCTGTGGTGGCGTCCCATATAAAGCGGAGGAAGATGGGCACGGATGTTAGCCCAGGGCCACTCTTCTTCAGCAAAAAAAAAAAAAAAAAAAAAAGAGGAGGATTGGCAGATGTTAGCACAGGGCTGATCTCCTCACAAAAAAAATAATAAAAAAATAAAAAATCTGCAAAAGACTTAAACTGAAATTTTAGCAAAAAAGATATAAGAATGGCCAATACCCACAGAAAAAGATGCTCATCATTATGCATCAGGGAAATGAAAATTAAAACCATGAGATACCCCTTCATGCAGACTAGAATGGCTAAAATTAAAGACTAACAACACCCAAAATGGTGAGGATGTAAACCAACGGTAAAACTCTCATACATTGCTGGTGGGAATGCAAAACAGTACAACCAGTGTAAACATTCATTTATGATGCAAACAAGAAATTCTAAGTATTTACCCAAGGAAATGTAAATATACCCACATAAAGACTCGTCTGCAAATATTTATAACAGTTTTATTCATAATAGCCCCAAACTGAAAACAACAGTAATTTCCAGCAAGAGGTGAATATTGTATAAAGAACTGTTGTGTGTAAAAATGATAGACAGGGGCGAGCCCTGTGGTGTAGTGGTTAAGTTCTGTGCGTTCTGCTTCCGGGGCCCGGGTTCACAGGATCAGATCCTGGGTGCGGACCTACAGCACTTATCAGCCATGCTGTGGCAGCATCCCACATACAAAATAGAGGAAGACTGGCACAGATGTTAGCTCAGGGCTAATCTTCCTCAAGCAAAAAAAAACAGGAAGATTGGCAACAAATGTTCGCTCAGGGTGACTCTAAAGCAAAAAAAAAAAGTGATACAAACAATATGGATTAATCTTAAATACTATTAATTCTTGGTCATTATATCTTGTACTCATAAGACGTTTGTAATTTTCGCCAAGGAACAAAAGAAATCACCTCTCAGAATTGACAGTTACATATTTTATAGATTGCCAGTTAGTAAAGAAGTCTAAGAAAACTGTGAATTCTATTTACTCTTCCTGGACAAATAACTTGACCCCTTCAAAAGTATGCTCTCAGTATTCTTTAAAAATAGCTCTTCGAGTTTGCTACTCTGGCTGAACAGCACATAAACACCACAAAATATTGCACAATATGGTAACATTTCTCCACTATCAGTTTGTCTCCTGACCTCATGTACCTAAAATGTACCTAAAGAAAATCTGTTTTCTAAGATCTTCCCTCTTTCTTGGATATAACTGCATACTCAGAAAATGACAGTCAGGACTGAGGCAGCCATCCAACCTTAGCTTTGGTCACTCACCCTTCATTCCTTCCAACTGATAGCCTCAGAAGGACAGTTTAGATGAATCTTCTTAATGGGGGCTTGGTAGCTAGTGTAATTGTGTCTGAGCATTTATAAATTATAATACTTTTTTGTTGTTATAATATAAATTAACTTCATTTTTTTTTTAAGACAGTTAAAGCATTATGTTGATTTCTGCAAAAAGTATGTGTTAGGAGGGATTTATTTTCTACAAATATCATTTAGGATAACAAAGGGAACACCAAAAAGTATTTAATAGAAAGGAAAACTAGGTCTGATAGTATTGAGAACTACTACTTTATACCTTGAATTTTGGTCTTAACTTCCTAAAGAATCCTCTTATGATCAACTGTACTTTGGAATATAATACTGCTTGAGCTTAAGAAACACTAGAGCTTAATATTATACTCGAGAATTCTAAAACTGTGCCAAATTGGGCTCACTGGGGCAAGGGGCCTAGAAATCTAAATTTTTAATAAGTATACCAGGTGATCCTAGTAGAGCTAAAATTTGAAAACCCTTATCTAAACCTAAAAGGGAAGAGTATAACTGCAACATGATATGTGGTCTCAACAAAACTTGTTTTGTTTGGCCTACAGAATGGGCCTATCTGTGTGTGTGTATTTTTTTTTAATTACTTGCCAATATCTAATACTAGAGACATTTTACAAAAAAAAAAAAAGATGCTTCAACACTGGCCCTGCACTCGCACATGACAATCTGCTGGAGCTAAGCAGAGTTTGCTCCCTCTCCCTTTTACTCTCCACCATTCCCTATTATTTTACCTAGGCTCACAGTTCTCCATCTCAGTTACCTGCTTAGCTCCTGTAGGTACTGTAGTTTGACCCATGATGTCTGTAGCTACAAGATCATTAGGAGAATGAAGAACAGAGATGATCAAATGAACCCTATTTTAGTTCTGAAATTTACTGTCTAAACTTTGGTTCAGCTAGTACTAAAATAAGTTTGCAAGTAGAGAGGAAAGCAGAAAACATCCAAGTAAACAAGACTCAGGACAGTATTTTTAATTTATTGAAGATAACTCTCTTTTTTTAGAGGAGTATGTGAAAGTATCATTTGTTAAAGCCTTCTTCTTTCTTAGTATGAAAACAAAAACATGGGGCCAGCCCCATGTTTTTAAGTTCAGTGCACTCCACTATGGCAGCCTGGGTTCGGACCTACACCACTTGTCAGAGGCCATGCTGTGGCGGCAACCCACATACAAAACAGAGGAAGATTTGCACAGATGTTAGCTCAGCAACAATTTTCTTCAAGCAAAAAGAGAAATATTGGCAACAGATGTTAGCTCAGGACGAATCTTCCTCAGAAAAAAAAAAAAACAACAACAAAAAACAACAAAACATTATCTTCTAATTTAAATGCTTTCCTTGAACTCTTGCTTACAATACAAAGAGCAAAGACATTTGGAGACTGGAATTACATAGAACATTTTGAGACATCTGGAATAACAAACTTGTCTCAGAATTGAAGATCAGAGCTCTTATTGCCCATGTTCTCATTTATTCAGGTCTAAACGTCATCACCAGGCACACAATAAATCTTAATTCTAGAATTACGCAAAATTCAGATCCTAATTGGCTATTGGCCTATTTAACCATTTTAAATACGAATAAAAGAAACTTTAAAATGTCTAGAAATTAAGAACTAAGATTTTTTTGTGTGTGAGGAAGATCAACCCTGAGCTAACATCCATGCCAATCCTCCTCCTTTTTTTCCCCTTTTCTCCCCAAAGCCCCAGTAGATAGCTGTATGTCATAGCTGCACATCCTTCTAGTAGCTGTATGTGGGACGTGGCCTCAGCATGGCCGGACAAGCAGTGTGACGGTGCGCACCCGGGATCTGAACCCAAGCCGCCGGTAGTGGAGCTCGTGCACTTAACCGCTAAGCCACCGGGCTGGCCCTAGAAATAAAGTTTCACCTGTACTAACTTTCCAACAGGTGGGCCACATCAGAACAAACTAGTGTGAAGAATCTGCGATTTTTACCCTACTTGCATGCTAACAAAGTAGCTTACCACGGATGCTGGTAGAAGACATGAGACTCAGGGGTCAGAGACAAAGGGCAGCTTGTTGCTTACTCACCGTAAAAACATAAGCCAAAGCATCAACAGTTTTGCACTCGTTACCAGAGCCCCAGTTCCCACTGGCAAAGTAAAGAGGGCCAGTTGACACCCGCACAGGCAATGGGTTGTGTTACAGGAGATGAAACCTAAGCTTGGAGAACCCTCATCTTTTGATAGGCAATAAGCATGCCTGCCTTTTACTCCAGGAGACATTTCTCTTTTTTATACTGGACCATATGCATGCCTGCTCTTTGCTCTGGTGGAAGACACTATCTCTATCTTCCAAGGCTGTTGCTTATACAAACATCCTTTAAAAACAGAAACAAAGGGCAGTCACTACCTCCACTGGCAAGACCTGCAGAAACAGAAAGAGACCCATGGAAAATTGTTTCCCTCAACTAGATGTTGTTCCTAACATACAATTAATTGAGTCCAACACCACAATCTATTTAAAACATCAATTTCATATACCCCTTGACCTAGCTCATTTAATTAGAATTTTATCTCAAATTAAATCAACTAGTCCTTCTAAAAAGGAAGTATATATTAAAAATGAATTATTTCCCTCTTCCAGTTACTTTGTATTGTCTAAAAGGAGGTGCTCAAATATTCGCAATATTAAAATAGAAAAACCCCAAGTATTCTACTAGAAACAAATAATTACCGTGCTTACTTCAACTAACTTGAAATGTTTCAAACCTGTTAACGTTAGCAATAGGAACTACCCGTCAAAAGTCTCATTACACAGTAACAAACACCACAAAGAAAACAGTAAGTTCAACATTTCCAGCTGTTGTCTACAAAATACAAGAAAATCCTACACCCAAATCACTTTGTTCTATTTCTCTTTACCCTTTACAGTCTCAAAACCTTCAAAGAGAAAGACAACAAAACACTGTCTCTTAGTTCCTTTGTCCCCAGCAGAGGGAAGAGAAGAGAAGTGGGGACTCATTAAGGTCAAGAACCCAAAACGTGTAAGACAGAAAACAGACGGCATCCGATCTGTAATCAATCATCAAAGAAAGTCACCATCACTTCATCTTCATCCCGCCCGTGCCCCCTCCAGCTCAAATAACGGGAGTCTACAGGAGATGATTAGGATCGTATGGACCTGGACAAAGCTTTGGGGAGGCAGAGGTTAGCAGTTAACTAGATGCAGTCGGCGGAGAACCCGAGATACAGCCGACAGCGGACTCCGACAGAGGTTTTCAAAAGTGCGGCTGGCGGGGCCACGCAGCCCCGGAGGAGAATGCCGAGGAGCAGGAGCAGCAGCAGCGCCGCCGAGTCCACGGCGCCCGTGGAAGTTGCTCGCGGGGCGCGCGGCACGCCGCCGAGCGCGCGGGCCCTCCATGTCACCGCCGCCAACACAGACCCTCCTCCCCGCCCCTCCCCCGCCGGGCACCCGGGCGGCGGCGACATGCCAGCGGGTCGCGCCGCACCGGGGCGCCCGCCTCCCCGCCCGCCTCTCACCTTGGGTGGCGAACGGCGAGGAGCCGCTGACCGGCGAGCCGGGGGCGGGCACGGGCGGCGGGGTCTCGGCCGAGCCCAGCAGGGGCGCGGACAGCATGAGGTAGCGCTGGGGCGCGGGCAGGCAGCGCTGGCAGAAGGAGTGCAGGCAGGGCAGCAGCTTGGGCGTCCGGCTCTGGATGTTCTGGTGGCACACGGCGCAAGTGTCCAACAGGTTGAGCCGGGCCGCCTCGCCTCCGCGCTCCGAGTCGGGGCCCTGCCGACTCTCGGCCTCGTTCTCCCCACTCGGCGCCGCCGAGGGCCCCCCGGCGGCCACCGCCGCCGAAGCCGCCGCGGCCGGCGTCGCCGCCTTCTCCACAGCCACCTCCATTGTCCTGCCCCCGCCGCCGCCGGGGTAGGGGGAGCGCGGTCTCCGCCCGCGCAGCCCCCGACGACCTCCTCCTCCGCCTCCTCACAGGCCGCTCGGGTGACCCGCGGGAGAGGGAGGGAGGGAGGGAGGGCCGGGCCGAGGAAGCCTCCTCAGGCCCCGCGGATCCGCCTCCAGTGTGGCGCGGCCGGAAGAAGGGAATCTGTCAGCGAGGACCGTTCCTCGCACCGGGAAGGCTGCGCCCCGTCCGCCTCGCCAACCGCCGCGGCGCTCGTCGAACCCGCCCAGCCTGCCCTCAGCTCCCCGCCTTTCTCTCGGGGCCCCCAACTCACCTCGCGCCCTCCACCCGCCCTCCCTCTCCCAGCAACTGAGGCGAAGGCGAGGAGCAAGCCGCCCAATAGCCGCCGCGCCTCGCCAGGGGGCGGGGCCTGCTGAAGCCCGCGAGGCTCCGACGGCCGCGGCGGGAGGGTGGGAGGCTGGGAGGTGGGAGGGCGCTCGCCCAGCCCCGCCCCCCCGGGCTCCTAGAACCGCGTCCTCTGATTGGGCCTTTGTGTGTGTTTAGCTCCTTGGTCAAGATTAAGGGTTCGTTTGTTCACGACCGAGCACTTAATTCGGTCCGCCTGTGTGAGCTCCTCCTATGGGGCGGAGCTCCACCGGGTCTGCTGAACGCCGTTAATTAAGTAACTGCTTCGAAAACTGTGGTTTTACTACTAGAGACAGGGGTCCTGTAGGAGCAGTAAATATGGTAGGAGGGTCAGAGGAGGACGAAGTGGAGATAGTGAAGAGCAAACAAGGAAAGAATTTTAAAAATGGGAAAATGTTGTGTAAAAAGGATTATGAAGGCAGGATGGATTGTGCCACCTGAATGTCCTCATCTCTGTGATGAATGATGGAGCATGAGTAAGGGGCGAGGTTCTTTTGCAAGTGGGGAATTTTTAAAGGATTTGCTTTTTAAGTGAATAAAAATGGTTCATTTTCCAAGGAATTAATATATAAAGATTGCAAATGTCTTTTTTTGGTTTGTTTTTGGTTTTTTTTTTGTGAGGAAGATCAGCCCTGAGCTAACATCTGCCAATCCTCCTCTTTTTTTGCTGAGGAAGACTGGCCCTGGGCTAACATCCATACCCATCTTCCTCTACTTTATATGGGACGCTGCCACAGCATGGCTTGACAAGCGGTGCATCGGTGCGTGCCAGGGATCCGAACCGGCGAACCCTGGGCTGCCACAGTGGAGCGCACGCACTTAACCGCTTGTGCCACCGGGCCAGCCCCTGCAAATGTCTTTATTGCATAAATATGGCATCATTACAAGAAATAAAAATAAATGTCAACACTGATGTCCAAATAATTCATAACTTCAGTATTCTTTTTCATCCCCCGCCCCCCACACACACTTGTATCAGAAGTTACACACATTTTCACTCAAAAAATGGCCAAGATTTTAAGGAGCTTGAAGTATAGAAACGGGATGGGGAAAACAAAGCTTTTGTACACACATGACTGTAAAAAAAATTGTATGCAAGTGCCATTTTTAAGTACAAATGAAGTGGCGCTGGACCTTTGAGGAGAGTGGGATGGTCTCAGAAAAGGCTTTGTTAGAATTGAAATGATCCTGGAAGAAGAAATGGCAATGGGGGAGGGCAAACTGGAGACATCCTGGCCCTCCCTCAAGATTTTACTTTTCCCAAGGTATTCCTCTGCTACCAGCCTCTTTCCCAACCAGTCTCCACCGGCCTAAAATCCAGTCTCCATAGGCCTCCAGAGTGAAGTTCTCTTTCTTAATGACATTCAAAGGCTATTTCTTTTGTATAGTAGCAGTTTCTTAAGCCTTAGTTTGCATAAGAATCACCTGGCAAGATTACTCAAAAACTGGTTCTTGGGCCCATCCCCGTATTCAATTTTAGCAGCACCTCATGATTGTGATCTGGGTGGTTCAGGACCACCCTTAGAGAAACAGAGGCCTATCCCAAATTTCTTAACCCACCTACCTTCCATCTGTGATTTCATTCCTATTCACCTCTCAAGCTGAAGCTCCCACTACTTGCATACTCTACCCTCCAGCAATTTTAACGCCTTCCTCCTTTGCACATGTTGTTCCCTTTGTTTTGGAATGCCCTTCTCTCAAAATTCAGACTTACCTATTGTCCCCTTAAACCACCCCAGACAAAGCTCATCATCCCTTCCCCGGTACATATTCTGTACCCTATCTTTTTGTAGCTGCACTTTGAAAATCTTCATATACTAGAAAAGCAAATTCTAAGTTAATGATTTTAAGATGCTAGTAATTCATTACAAAGGAGGTATACAGGATTCAAGCAGACTAAAGAAAAGCGCCTTTTATTCCTTCGAATGATGGTGGTGGAGAAAGAAGGAGTGAGAGGTAAATTGAGGAGGCTCGTTTTGAGAGAGTTCCATGTAATTTGATACAACCCACTAGTTTAGTTTCTCAAATTATCATGGATAAATAGTTTTAGAGAAAATTATCTTCCGTATTCTTAGACTTCCTAGTCTCGTGTAATTAAAACAATCGTATGTTTTACTTTGTCCAAATATATATGGCTTCTGGGGATTTTTTTAAGTCCAGAAAATGAATTTATTGTTTTAGGGTATTTTATTTTATTTATTTTTGTGTGTGTGTGAGGAAGATCTGCCCTGAGCCAACATCTGCCAATCCTCCTCTTTTTGCTGAGGAAGACTGGCCCTGGGCCAACATCCACGCCCATCTTCCTCCACTGTATATGGGACGCTGCCACAGCATGGCTTTGATAAGCAGTGCGTTGGTGCACGCCCGGGATCGGAACCAGCAAACCCCGGGCCGCTGCAGCGGAGCGCGCGTACCTAACTGCCTGGGCCACTGGGCCGGCCCCTGTTTTAGGGTATTTTAATCATGTGATTTTCTTATCTAGATATTGTTGTCCTCCCAAGTGTGTTGCAAAAATATTTCACAGAGATCCACACTACTGATAGATTATGTTTCCTTAATTACAGCTCTGAATTTAACCCCCTCTCTTGTTCTACAATTTCTATGGCTCCCCACTGCACCTGATCATCACTGCTTTCCCATACCCAATCAAAACTTCAGCCTAATTGGATAGTTTACCATTTTCTAAACTGCACCACCACCACGTCTACCACCTCCTCTTGATACTGGCTCAAGAAAGGTTGACATAAGGGAAGCCATATTGTAGAAAAGAAAAACTCTACTATAACTTTGAATGACCTCTGACAAACTAACCCAGCTGGATATGCACCCTCCAGGAGACTGTGGGAGATCAAGATTTGGCCACCCTGAAATATATCTCTTTACCTTGATTGTTTTCTCTGACAGACATTTGACCTCCCCCACTAACTGCCTAAAGAATTTGCCATAGTAATTCCTTCCTGGAACAGATCTTCCATCTGATGGCTGTAATATAATGTAAAATAGATGTTACAATAGGAAAGGCAGCAACAAGCCCATCTTATCAGATGTTCTGTCTCTCTGGCCACATTCTCTGGATGGCCCTGTGAGGAGTCACCAGACAAACATTTACATTTATAAGGGAAATCTCCATTTGTAAAGGTATCTCCCTCTCTGTGTTGGGAAGAGGGGGGATGACCTCATTTCTAGAAACTTATCAATGTGGAAAGTGAGGCCTTAAATCTGCATAATAACCTTACTCTTGTTTACTGTGCTTTAGTGGTAATCTCCTGTAACTGACTCCCCCCACCCCCAACATCCTTCTTTGTCATTGGCTGAACATGGTATTTAAGACGAGAATTTCTGCTATTGTGTTGAGAAACGCAGTGTCCCTGGTTTCTCCCATGTATACATGTTATTAAACTTGGTATTATTTTCTCCTGCTAACCTGTCTTGTTAATGATTTGGCCAGCCATAAGAACCTTAAGGGAAAGGGCAGAGGGGGATTCTCCCTCTTCCCCCACAAGATCTAACTGCTCTGTAGATTTTACGACCCCTGCTTGTGCACGTACCTCCCAGCTGTGATAAGATGATAACTGCTTTTTTGAGTTCCTTAGGATGCGATGACCCTCAAACAGAGAATCTATGCTGATAGCCATCATCAGTGAAAAGTGAAAGATCTGATGTGGCACTCCCAGTCTGTAACACCAGAAGGTCAACATTCCTAACGCCCTCCGCAATAACCCAATGGCCTATATAACTGCTGTAAGATTTCATGCCCCCTTAGGATGGTTCTTTTGGACGTGAGTCTGCCATCTTCCCTCTTGCTAGCAAGTTTGCTAATAAAAATAAAATAAAAAAGTCCTAAAATAAAAAAGTAATAAAAAAGTCCTTTTTCTCTTACCACCTTGCTTCTTGACTATTGGCATGTCTTTCGGCGAGCAGAAGGCCCCACGTTGGGTGGTAACACTCTGAGAGGGGACATAAGAATTGGAGCTAAGAATCTTTGTCTGGAAGACAAGGGAGTCTGCAAGGGGAGCAAGAGCATTAGATGCTAATGAGGATTTCTCATGCCCACCCCTTGAAAGGTAGTAACAAATAGAAATTCTAGAACTTCCAGGGAAGTTTAACAAAATCATTTTTGAATAGAACTCTTAGAGATCGTGATACAAAGCTAGGCAAGGAGGGTTTGAGATAATCCCTTCACCCAATCTCCTATAGCTTTAGAGGAACAAGGAAAAGATTCTGTACCTTCAGTAGTAGCTGAGAGGCTTGGATGACTTGAGGCCTCATGGTTAGGACAAGGAGGATGTAGTGTGTAGGGATCAAAGACCATCTTGGATTATATCGGTGGCTTCCACAGAGATGCCAACAGTCAAGAACCAATGGAGACAAGGCACATTCTGTGTATGCCACCGTGAACCAAAGATGCCCAAGGACTCAGGTCTCTGAGTCCACGTGCCATGGCCCTATTAACCCCTTGGATCTTCAAATTGGCCCTAGATGGAAGGGAGAATGAATATTATATTGACTGATTTAAAACCTGCAATGATGACCAAAACCAAAATGGAAATAAAACCTAAAGTAACTGAGAATATGATTAGATTAAATTTTCTGCCATCAGGAAGATAAAAAGTTCAGTCATTTTTTTAAAAATGTTTGTAGGGGCCCCCCCCAATGGCAGAGTGGTTAAGTTTGCGCGCTCCACTTTGGCAGCCTGGGGTTCGCAGGTCCGGATCCCGGGCGCGGACCTACGCACTACTTGTGAAGCCATGCTGTGGCAGATATCCCACATATAAAGTAGAGGAAGATGGGCACGGATGTTAGCCCAGGGCCAGTCTTCCTCTGCAAAAAAAGAGGAGGATTGACAACAGATGTTAGCTCAGGGCTCATCTTCCTCAAAAAAAAAACAAAAAAGTTGGTAGCTTGGGGGTGCAGTAAAGGGTTAACTCAATGAGCTTGGGTTACTCAAACCCTGGACATTCCAAAGAAAGAACAGGCCCTTGACTAACTCCAGGAAGATAACCTTGAACTTTATCTTACCTGATAAGAGTGTTTTTGTGTGCTTGAGGTTTTGGGCCACACTCCATCAGTTTAACCAGACAGTTTATGCTAATAATGGGAATTTTGGCTAACACTGGTTTTTTGTATACCTGAGGCCTTGGGCCATGTTGTGTCAGTTTGACCTCTGAGGGGCTGGAGACTGAGTAGCTAAGGTCAGTCACACAGGTGCCGCATGCCTATGTGACTGACCTTCAATTAAAATCCTGGATACCAAGGCTTGGGTGAATCTCCCCAGTTGACAACATTTTACACGTGTTGTTACATGTTGTTGCTGGGAGAATTAGTGCTGTTTGTGGGACTCTACTGGGAGAGAACAACTGGGAGCTTGCTGCTGATTTCTCCTGGGCTTTGCCTCTGCGCCTTTCCCCTTCGCTGATGCTAATCTGGATCCTTTTGCTGTAAATGGGGGTATAGAACTTTTTCTGAATCTTGTGAGTCCTTCTAGCAAATCACTGAAACTGAGGGTGGTCTTAAGGACACCCCACACAAAGGGCATGTTATTACTCCTACTAGATTGCAATTCCTGGAGGCGAAGAAACAATTTTTCTCTTCTGCATTTTTTTAATATCTCACAAATTTCATGGAAGCCAAAAATCTAGAGCTTGCTTCTTCCTGCTTTAGTCCTCACGCTGTGCTCCATCCCAAGTATTTGCTGCGATTATAGCTGCTTTCCTCAAATATTTTGCTCTTTTGAGCCATCTGCTGAAGAGGATGATCCAGGACAGGTAATTGCAGGTGGTTTTCCTTTTCCCTCACCACCTCCCCTCCCCAATCATTGTTTCTTCCAGGTAAATAATGTTTTCAGAACATTACATGCAGAGGAAAAGAAGTCACACAAGGGCTGGCGAGTGACAGGAGAAGGGGCATATTTAGTCCCTTATTTGAAGAACAGAAGTAATGAAGTGGGCTGTAAACTGAATATTGACTCATGAGGCTCTGGTCAACTTACTACCTTTATGGACAGATGGAGCGAGTCACCATAAGGACCGGGAGCAATACCTGTGCAGACTGTTCTGGGACTATCTAGAGGCAGAGAGAAGCCCCGTATTTTAATATTCTGCCTGCTCTGTGGAGGAAGTTTTACTGAGTTTTATTTTGAGGTTAGGGATTACAGAGGAGAAAAAGAAAAAAAAAAAAAACAGTGAAAAACTCAATAGATCAAGAGCAACTCAATAAGAAGAAAAACAAAAGAAAGTGAGAACAAGGCAGATAATAAGGGAACAAAAGAAGGAAAACAAACAGAATAAAAGAAAAAAGCAACAGTTGCAGATAACATAACAAGAGAAGAAAAAGCAAAGTGGAGAAACCAGAAGCTAAAAAAAAAATGGAGAGATCTGTGACACTCTGTAAGGAAGGGGCAAACAAGTGGGAGATGAGTGAGTGGACCAAAGCGGGAGTTTGAAAGGACTCTGAAAATGATGACATGTTTTATTCCTGAGAAATAATTTCTAAAAAAATCTATCCTAGCACAGCTCAACATAAAGCACAGCAATAGGAGAAGCAATTGAAACTGGTGGACAGTTAGCCATTAATGATTAGGCAGCTAATAACTCAAGGTTTTTTGGCAATTATTAATTTTAGACTTTAGTTGTTCGCCTGCCCGTTGTTAGCTGTGCTGCTTAGGCAATATGTTAACCAACTCCCACTAGGTTCCTCATAGATGACATCCCTGACACTTGGATCACCACAGTAACAGATGCCAGAGTTGTTTTTCAGGACCAAAGAGTCGACCTCTGTCCAGGTCAGGCCGGTCGAGATCACCAGCCCACCAACTGAGCCTGTGAAGGTGTCCAATAGGTGAACTCCTGATGCTGGGGAGCCAAAAATTCCCCCCTCAGATCATGCTGACACCACCATTTTGTAAACATGTATCCTATGAAGAGCCATGAAACTTGACTACACTTGTGCAGATCATCAATCAGTTTCCTCACTTCTTACCTCCAATTGTCTATTCCCACACTTCAAACCACCCGGACCCTTTATCCCATAGATATCACTAATCCTCATTTTTTGGGAAGGGCAATTTGAGATTTGTTCCCCCATCTCCTCCCTTGGCTGCCTTGTGAATAAACCCTTTCTCTGCTGCAAACTCATCAAACGAACCTGGTTCAGTAACACAATTTCTATTTTTCAAGAAATATTTCACCTGATGGTAGAATTCATTGTATACATTTGTACTTTTGAAAAATGTCATTCTTTTGGGTTATTTTTTTTTGACATTTAACTTTACTTACATGAAACAAATCTTCATTTGTTATATAGCTTTTCTTTGCTTTTATGGTGGTGATATATGTCAACCACTACTTTTAGTTATGCCTACTTTTATGTTCTATAATTTCTTCTTAATGGAGCCCAAAGATACCTGCCATTGCCTCCCTAAATCCCATCTACAGAGTTCATTCCTACGAGGGGGCATCTTTTCAGAGTCTATGTAAACATACTCTATACATACACACCCACATCTACATAATTTGACATAATTGAAATCACAATATACATGATTTTAATAATTTTTTAAACTCAATGCTACAGACTGAATTGTGTCTCCCTTCAAATTCACATGTTGAAGCCCTAAGCCCAGATGTGACTGCATTTAGAGATAGGGTCTTTAGGATTTAATTAAGGTTAAATGAGGTCATATGGGTGCAGCCCTAATCTGATAGGATTGTTGTCCTTATAAGAATAGGAAGAGATACCAGAGTGCATCTGCTCTTGCTGGCTCCCTCTCACTCTCTGTCTGTCTCGAAGCATATGCACCAAGGAAAGGCCATGTAAAGACCCAGCAAGGTGGCCATCTGCCAGCAAGGAAGAGAAATCTCACCAGAAAGTGAATTGACCAGAAACTTGATCTTGGACTTCCCAGTGTCATTTGTTTTTTTTTGTTTGTTTGTTTGTTTTTTGGGGGGGAGGAAGATTAGCCCTGAGCTAACATCTATTGTCAATCCTCCTCTTTTTGCTGAGGAAAATTGGTCCTGGGCTAACATCTGTGCCCATCTCCCTTTACTTTATAGGTGGAACGCCTGCCACAGCATGGCTTGATAAGCAGTACATAGGTCCTTGCCTGGGATCTGGATCTGTGAACCCTGGGCCGCCGCCGAATTGGAGCACGCCAACTTAACCACTACACAACCAGGTGGGCCCCCCTTCCCAGCGTCTTGAACTACAAGAAATAAATTTCTATTGTTTAAGCCATCCAGTCTGTGGTATTTTGTTACAGCAACTCAAGCAGACCAAGAAACCCAACAATACGTGTAGACATCTATAGATTTATAATATCACTTTTAATGACTGCCTATGATTTCATTGTAACAAAATTTATTTAAAAGAAAACTGTATTGACATTTAAACTTGTGTTAGTTAGGGAGCCGGCCCGGTGGCGCAAGCGGTTAATTGCGCATGCTCCGCTGTGACGGCCCGGGGTTCGCTGGTTCAGATCCCGGGTGTGCACCGACGCACTGCTTGGCAGGCCATGCTGTGGTGGCATCCCATATAAAGTGGAGGAAGATGGGCACGGATGTTAGCCCAGGGCCAGTCTTCCTCAGCAAAAAAAGAGGAGGATTGGCAGATGTTAGCACAGGGCTGATCTCCTCACAATAAAAAAAACAAAAACATGTATTAGTTAAGTTATAGGCCAAGCCGATATGACAATTTTCATGGCTCAAACAATATCAAGTTTAGTATTTCTCTTTCATATAACATGTCCTAGGGTGGGTCTGCAGCTCTGCTTCTCGATCATTCCAGGCAACAGCTTCCTTCCGGCTTGTTATTTTGCCGTCCTCTAAAATGCTGTCCTTGTCTACACGGCCAGTTCTGGCCCACAAGCACCATGTTTTCACTTGGGAAAAGAGAAGAACTGGCAATTTTCATCAAGTAACACAAAAGTTGAGCACTAACTTCCACTGACATTATGTTGTTACAAGGCCGCATCCAGCTTCAAGGTAAGCTGGAAATGTTCTCTTCAGTGGAGTAGTCACGTATCATTCTAAAACTCAGCAGAAATGGAGATTCTATTAGTAAAATGATAAGAGGAGATTGGATGGGGCAGATGCGGGCAGAAATTAGTAACCTGACATACCATTGTTCGCAATATTTCATTTATCTCTATGACCTTAGATTAAATTCCTAGAAGTGGAATTCTTAGAACAAGGGTTGCACAACTACTATCTTTATATTTATTGCCACACTGCCCTTCAGAAATAATTTATATCACACTCCCACAAATGTTGTATGTGAGTACCAATTTCCCTATATCTTTGCCGCTATTCTAGTTAATTTTTGCCAATCTGAATGTCTAAAAAGATAACTCATTATAGATTTTATTTTCATTTCTTTGATTAATGCTGTGACAGAACATATCTTTATATATTTAGGAACATTCACATCTTTTTCCTTTTTGATTGCCTGATCGTGGCCTTGGCCTATTTTTCTATTGGGTACTCATCTTTTTTCTTATTGACTTGAAAGAGATCATTATTTATTACAAGCCACATGTTGCAAAAAATTTTCCTATGTGTCATTCGTCTCTTAATCTTGTAGAATTTTGTTTTCTGCTAGACAAAATTGTTAACTTTTTATGTAGTCAAATTTATCATTTTTTTTTTCTTTATGGCTTTTGATTTTGTGGCATATTCAGAAATGTGTTCCATTCAGAGATTATACAAGTATTCATCCATATTATCTTCTGAGGCATACATTTTAATAGATGACACATTCATATGGTTTAAAAATAAAATAAGAAAACTACACAGTGAAAATTCTGTCCTCTTCTATCTCATTAACCTCATGACTTTTCTCCTCCTCTGGAAAATCAACTGTAAACTCATAAGAGAATGAGAGCAAAAAGGGCAAATAACATATTAGTATCATTTTTAAAATAGTTTTGACCTCATGGATCCCCTGATAGGATATCAGAGACCTTTAGGAGTTCCCAGACCACATTTTGAGAACCTCTGCACCAGCCTGATACTAGTAGGTAGACGACTTTTCATAAAAGCTAGCTGAATAGATTAATTTATTAAATAATTACACATTTATTTAGTGACATAATTTTTACAGCCATTTCCATGTGACTGTTTTGTAGTATTATTTACTTTTAAATCAGGCAATTATGGAAGTTTGGAATAAAGAATAATGGCTCCCACATATACTCTACCCAGCTCTAATGCTCCTCCTCATGGTAACCATGGTAGCAGTTTGTTGTATATACTTCCAGATCCTTTTTCTGTACGTATGTATTCATTTACACATGTGTATTTGGGGCTTCAGGTTTGTCCCCCCCCATTCCCCCCCCTACACAAACACACATAAGTGGGATTGTGCTGTATAGATTTTTTCTGTGACTTGCTCTCTTTGCTTTATAGTCTGAAAATCTTATTTTTACACATAAATGTACTTCATTCTTTTTAACAACCACATAATATAGTAACAACTCTGTGACATGGACATTTTATTATTTTGAGGGAGGAGAGGAGGAAAACCCAAATTCATTCTTGTTTCCATATAGATGACCAGTGTTACTAAGCACATTCATTAAGTGGTTCATCCATTTCCTCCTAATTTGAAAGGCCACTTGTAGCTTATATCAGGTTTCCATATATGCATGGGTCTGCTTCAGATACTATTTCATTGATTGATTTGTCTATTCCTGAATACTATTTTAATTTCTGTATCTTTATAATGTGTATTGCTATATAAGAGGGTAAGTCCACCCTCCCCTTTATTTCTCTTTTCAAATTGTCTAGACTATTCTTGTATGTTTACATTCCACATACATTTTTTTCCACAAAAAAATGAAGTACCTTTATTATCTTGCATACTGAATTTAAAGAGTTTTGCTTCTCAGAAGCAATTTGAATAAGAACAGAAATACTGGGCTGGCCCCATGGCTTAGTGGTTAAGTGCGTGCACTCCGCTGCTGGCGGCCCGGGTTCGGATCTCGGTCGCGCACCGACGCACCACTTCTCCGGCCATGCTGAGGCCGCGTCCCACATACAGCAACTAGAAGGAAGTGCAGCTATGACATACAACTATCTACTGGGGCTTTGGGGGAAAAAATAAATAAATAAAATTATAAAAAAGAACAGAAATACATCTTTTTGAACAGTCATGTATATTCTAGTCAAGATCTATAATGTAAACTTTAAACAATCAGAAGCAGCTTTCAGAAGGTATTAAATCGCTATCCATATACGTTTTAAATCAGTTTGTCAAGTTCCTTAAAAATATAATTGTGATTTTTAAAAATGAAATTATGTATTTTTGAACAGGAAATACATGGGCCTGATGCAAAATTCATACACAAAAGTATATAAATGTATATATGTGCATACTAGAAAGTGGTCATAGCAGATGGCGTGGAGATGCTAATGGCTAGTAGAAAGTTAATTTATGACCCTTACATTCTTAGTCTGTCATGACCATTAATTTCTGTCTTTGATTTGTACCTTTATTTTTCTCAGTCTTATTTTTATTATAGTTAATTGTATATATAATTGTATATTTGTCCCCAACAGAAGTGTGGGCTTCCCAGAGACAGCATTTGTGTTCACTTCTCTTTGTAGTCTAGGGCCAAGAATATAGCCCAGAGGTTTTGGATAGTGTTAAAGAAAGAGAAAATGAGTTAGTTTTGAAGTGTAAGAAGGTGAGCTACATTAAGACTGGGCTCCAGCAGGAGTAGACACACTGAAAACTGAAAACAATTGTCACTTAAAGTATATAAACAATCATCTGCCTCCTAGAAGGAGAGACTTGATTTACATTGAGGCCAACCAACCCTGAGTTTCAGGAAAACCACTCCAATTTTGCTTTAGTTGTGCAAATGCAAAGTAAAGAGCTTCTTGGAATGGAGCTGTGGTCTAGGAACAAAAGTGCTCTTCATAATTCTATAACATTTGTCACATTGCTGGGCAGAATTGTGATCTGAATATTATGTTTCTTTTAGACTGTCATTTAGAGGAATGTTTGTTTCCTAGATTCCAATTGTCCCATGCAATTGCTTCTGCATATTCTTGGGCCATCTGTAGTTATATCTTTTATGCTGTTAGTTGCCCACAGGAAATCACAAAGGCCCTGAAGACTGGTGAAACAATATGCAGGTCTGGTCATCCCTGTCATCATGCTGGAAGAGGAACTGTCCAAGGACCTACACTGCTCTTGGTGCTATTTGACATAGACTAGACTGTTGCTAGCACATGGTTTTATTAAAGACTGAATATTCCAAACTTCGATAACACTACTAATATTGGATTACTATATTCTTATATATCACAACATCTAGCATATAGAAAACACACTAAATATTTGTTGAATATATTCAATAGATAAACTATGCTTGGAGGGATGAAAAATCAAGACTATATCTATGGCTGAGGATAGGGACTTCGCTGAAGGTAATAGAATTTGTAGTCTGTTGGGAAGAAGTCTATCCATGGAAAGGAAGTAGGAATATAGGATATGGATGAAAGAAAACTGAATTCTACTCTGAGCTTCAAAGAATTTGATGTCTGGACTCCAGGCATTGGCCTGATGGAGCTAGCTTGCACTGGCTAGCAAGAACCAATTGCTAAATTTGCAGGAATCTTGCAAGTTGGTTATTAAACTGTTAGTAGCTTAAAAATTGGCCGTGGTCAGAATATTTATACCATGGAAACAGGCAAACACACAAATGGGCTCCCTCCTTGCCCCAAGAGAGCACTTCGCTGACTTCAAGTAAAGGAGACAGACTCAAAGTACAGTGACCAGACATCCCTCCTTTGTACGGTCTCATTGTACACCAATTTTCCTGGTGTAATTATTAATAGCTTCCCTTTCACTGTTGAAAGTATCTAGTTTGGACAATAAATATTTGGTTATTCTAGCTCAAGGGCACTCCTCTTAAAGAGCAGTAAGCTGGCCCTGCAGTCTGGCAGGTGGCCAGGCTCAGAGACTCCAAGTACAAGGCCCCAGTTGGGACTTGGACCTATAGAGTTTGAGAAACACCATATACAACCCTCCTTTTGTTTAACATCTTTAATTAATTCCTCCAAATGCTAGTGCCAATTAAAAAATTTCAAAAACATTTTTTCATTAATTTTAGCAGGAAAAATTATAATGCCTTAAACCCCAACCCAAGATCCTGTATAATTTTTGCAGAAAAGTATAATAATTAAATAATACAAACATATTTGTATAAGTAATAAATAACAATTTGAAAATAAATAAACATGATTTGTATATAAAGTGTAATGTAATGAAGGTTGATTGTACCTGCCAAAGGATGAATTAAAGACCTGGTGGTGGATGGTGGAGAAGGAAGCAAGGGAATCTTTCTGAGAAAGATACTGGAGAGTGCACTAATGGACTTTCAGCTAGACACTCAAGGTCAGAGTGAGACACACTTGATGATAACTTCCTCTTTCTTGAAACTGAAGCTAGAAGAAGCTCCTTTGGTGGACACGATCAATTTCCCAGAATATACGACTGATTCAGAAGTTTTCTTTATCTTCTCATAATTTGCGAAAATTCTGTACACAATATGGTGATCTCACCCTCAAAAACATTCAAAGTATTTTATTCTGTCTCCATTTTCATTCTATTTACCACACCATCTTTGTTCCATGGTTAGTTTTCTCACTGTTTTCTTCTTCCTGCACCATTTTTTTTCACTAATGTATTTGAACCTTTTAGAGGCTCATACAACTGTGCACTCAAGATGCTCTTAAAAATGAAGTTATAACACAAAAAACCCTTTAGGACAAGGCTAAACAGAAAAGTACTTCAAAACAGACTGAAGGACCCCTCTCACTTAATGTACATGAAAACATACACAATACAAAAGTCAAACATAGCACACAATTCAGATTTGTTCCACATGATATTCTTTAACTGGAAACTATTGTGTCAAGAGAATTGGTGAGTGGGTCTTTGTCTGAAACCATAATGTCAAAATATTGCTGCTTATGGAATATTTATCTAGTATATTTTTGAGGGAAAAAACATTATACTGGAAAAATGAGTTGTCAGAAAAGTGACATTATGGCTAACTGGTGAAAAGTTGTAAAATGAATAATCACTATAGCTTAAGCATGAAAAATAAAAAAATTTAGCCTGATATGTTGAAATTCCATTCTGAAATCTTTTAGCTTTTAGTCAAGTCTTGTTCAATGTTCTAGCCAAGTCTCAGCTATCACCATTGGGAACAGAAGGAAGTGTGCACGCCCACACTTGGGATCAAGCAACAAGAGAGAAGGGTAGACGATTTAGAACACAAGAATAAGGAGACATCCTAAAATCTTCTAAAGAGAAAACAAACAAACAGGTCATATGTAAAGGATTAAGAGTCAGAACAGAATCAAACTTCTCAAGAGCCATACAGGAAGCTAGAAGACAGTGGGGAAAAGCCTTTAGAATTATGAGGAATAATTATTACCAATCCTGAAAATTTTTCTGTATTATTCACTTGATTTTTAAAAAGATAACATCAGAGCAGGGCCCGTGGCTTGGCAGTTAAGGACACGCTCTCTGCTACTGGCGGCCCGGGTTCGGATCCCTGGTGCGCACTGACGCACTGCTTCTCCAGCTATACTGAGGCCACATCCCACATACGGCAACTAGAAGGATGTGCAACTATGACATACAACTATCCACTGGGGCTTTGGGGGGAAAAAAAAAAGAAGGAGGATTGGCAATAGATGTTAGCTCAGTGCCGGTCTCCCTCAGCAAAAAGAGGAGGATTAGCACGGATGTTAGCTCAGGGCTGATCTTCCTCACACACAAAAAAAATAAATAAAATAAAATAAAATAAAAAGAGGACATCAGCTCATAGCTTTATGATTATAGAAATTCCTAACCCTTCTCCAGCCTAAGAGGTAATCTCATGGGAAGAATGTCTCTGTCCTATTTTTAATGTTATAATCATAGTAAAGTGTTGCCTGTTACTGACTTTAATGACTGGATGCCCTAGAAAGATGTGAGATCTTTCTTGAGTAGCCTCGCCCCCTCTCATACCTGTCTCCCAAGAAGAATTTATTCTCCTTTTTGGAACTCCAATGTCACTTATTTTGTATTGTGATTAATTGTGTTCTCGTTAGATTGTAAGGGTCAGAAGCTCATCTTAATCATCTTATTACACCCACTTGTCAGCACAGGACCTTGCTCAATAGCTATGTGTTGAATGTCGCTACACCTTGAATCATCTCATATCTTCGGAAATCTTTCTAAAAACTTTTTCATTATTTCAGACTATCTCCCCAACACCACCCCTACCTCAAAGTAAAAAGAGGAAAAGTTCTTTCAAACTCATGATTTCCTACGATCAGTTGCATAGGAAAAAAAATTCATGTTGAAATCATGAGGTCTAATCACTCTTCATCCCCTGAGAATATTTTCCTTTTTTCATGTAAGTATCAATCATTAAGAGAAATAACTATTTATTACACTCAATTCATTATTCATTGTTCATAAGTATTTGAATTGAATCATTCCAGATGAGATTTGGTAATAAAATACGCAATTTGAAGTCTCGCTTTCTCTTGGAATAGTTGATTTTGGAGCTTTATACGTTTTTCCTCCTAAATATTTTTTTTTTTTTTTGCTGAGGAAGATTGGCCCTGAGTTAACATCTGTGCCCATCTTCCTCTATTTTGTATACGGGATGCCGCCACAGCATGGCTTGATGAGCAGTGCGTAGGTCCGCACCCGGGATCCAAACCTTCGGACCCCGGGCCACTGAAGCGGAGCACAAGAACTTAACCACTATGCCACTGGGCCCTCCCCACCCTCTAAATTGTTCAGTGAATGAATCCAGTTGGTCTCTTACACTGGTGAACATCCATTCCTTGGAAATGGAAAGCAATATCCATTCAGCTCCTCTAGAAGCCATCAGTTGCATGACTGGTAGTTCCTGTCTCCTATTTCTTTTTATGAAAGCATAGTATTATAAAAGTATTAGTGCACTGGTGGGAGTATAAATCAATTTAATTTGAAATATGTAACAAAACCTTGATTACATTTATACATTTGATTCCAAAATTCTACTCTTAGGACTTTATTTTATGGAAAAAAGTATGCACGAATTTAAATAATGGCTTATGTACAGTTTTTGAAAATAACAACAATAGTTATAATAGCCAAAAAAGTAGAAACAACCCATAAACCAATACTGAGTTTGCTTAAATATATTGTGTTATGCAGTGAAATGCCATGTAGCCATTAAAAATTTTCTTGTCAGAAAACAATATAGGAAAATGTTCCATATAAATAGATGAAAAACTAAGTTACGAAAGACAGAAAGAAAGAAAAAGAGGAAGAAAGGAAGGAATGAAAGAAGAAAGGGAGGGAGGGAGGGAAGGAGGAAGGAAGGAAGGAAAGAAGGACAGACTTGGAAGTTTATATAGCAAAATGTTTCAGTGGTCTCTTCCTGAGTGACAGTGCGGATAATTTTTATTTTCTTCCATGTGTTTTTCTGCTTTTCCAAGATTTTAGGCAATTACAAGTTTGCTTTTTTAATCAGGCGACAGATTTTAACAAATAAAAAGTCAAAGCAACCAATGTAAACTATGACTTTGGGTGATAATGATGTGTCAATGCACCATTTTGATGGGGGATGTTGATAATGAGGGGGGTCATGCTTGTGTGAGAATAGGGGGTATGTGAGAAACCTCTGTACCTTCTGCTCAGTTTTGCTGTGAACTTAAAACTTCTCTAAAAACTAAAGTCTATTAAAATAAATATAAATGAATAAATAAAAAAGAAAAGGGGGAAAAACGTCAGAGTTAGCACTGGTGTTGGGCAAAGTAATGGATTCAGCAACTAATCTCCAGATTTTGTTAATCATCTCTGTCCTACTTCTGTCTTCTTACTCTTCCGCCCTCTAAATTACGTCTTGTTTAAAACATTGGACCTATCCATAACTATAATAAGTTTATATTTTATATAGCTCTTTAAATAATTTATAAAACATTTTACGATTTAAGAGAAATAAAAATGCCTCAAATTTGAGAAAAAGTGGTTTAGAGTAGAACTTTGTTGTGATGTAATAATTAAATCACCTTCTGGGAAGTATCTAGCATTTCTGAGAAAATGTTTTGAGCAATTTTCTGATAGACTTTGATGATACTAAGAGCCTCTTTAGACCAGGACTCCTTGGAGAAATGACTGATCTCAGATTTGGGGCAGAAAATGCATAAAATGATCCTGGAACATCTTGTCTTAACCGAAAAGCAAAGAAACTGTGAAAGACTACTGTGGTCACATCAAAAGGATACAAGACTTTTTGGCAACTTTGAAGCTGGGGAGATCCTGGTCAGGCCGAGGACATCGGATTTCACTGTCCTTGCAGCCCTTCGACCCTCCCCTGAAGTCCCTCAATAAAATGGTGTGATCCACCCTCTCCCAAAAAAGGATACAGGAACCAACTTGAAGGGGCTTCTATTGACCAAAGTGATAATTTGAACATTAAAAAGAAGAATGATAACCACAATGAATTTAACATATCATCATGTGTGAAAATTCAAGCATTCATATATAGTCAACACGAAATCACATTGATCATCTCTGGAGGATGCCGGAGAACCAACTTATTTGCCCACTAGCAAAAAGTTATCCTGTCTCAGAAGAACTGTACTTCAGGGAAATCATGTGGGAAAATTCTTCCTTATAGAAGAATTCTAGATTATCGATATAGAAGAATTAATAAAATTACTTTACCACCATTCATCCCTTAATGAAATAATGGATCTAGGAAATGATCATCAATGGCTACTAAAACCATTAGGTGAAAGTTGGTGGGAAATTTTATAATGAACGGATCAGGCCAATAGCACCAGAAGCCAAAGATTAATCTTAACACCACAAAAGGACAGAATGTTATTACATGCCTCTTGAAGAAATGCAACAGAATGTACGTTACCAACAATAAACTATTTTTGGCAAAAAAAAAATCAGACTTGAATCTGATCAAGCCCCTAGTTCTACCAGTTTACAGGAAATTCAGAGAATTGAAGAACATGTCGGGGGAACAGCATAGAGATGAAGTTGGCAAAATCCAGAACATGGGAAATTCTATAGAAATACAAATAACTTGGGTTCTTCAACATCAACAACAAAATGACAGAGAGAGAGAGAGAGAGAGAGAGAGAGAGAAAGAGGGAGAAAGGGATAGAGAGGAGAGTATAGGTTAAAAGAGGACTTAAGAAATATATCAACCAAATGCAACGGGAACACCTTGTTTGTATCCTGTAGAACAAAACAATTATAAAAACTAAACATTTATGAGATGATAGAGGAAGTTTGAACACTGGCTGGATATTATATTATTGAATGATATTAAGGAAGTATTGTTCACGTCTCTTAGTTATGTTAAAGGGGAGAGAGAAAGAGAGGGAAGATATCTTAGAAGTACAAACTCAAGTGTCCGTAGGGGAGGAAAATTTTCCTCTATTTTCTTAGGTTCTTCAGCTGTCTTTGCAGAGTAAACTGACAACAGACATTAACAGGAGAAAAGGCATACTAATTTATTTGATGTTAAAAGTTTTACGTGGCATGAGGGGACTTCATAGAGAGAAGAGAAAACTCCCAGAGAAATGGCTAAGCTTGGAGGCATTTATAGAATTCTGGCAAAAGAGGATAAATTTAAAGAGAAGTCATAAGACAAAGGAAAGGGACTTTGAGCTTCAAGAGGTGGCAAATTGTAGGAAGGTAAATACATGGAAAAACTAGTGGTAGATAAGAGCTAGTTAGTAAGGTTTGTTTGTGTAGACTCTATCTCGGTGCCATCTCGTCTTGGGTGATAAGCTTGTTATTCTCTTTCTTATATGGGCAGGGGTGTGCACACCTTCAAAAGGGAGATTTATGATATTTTCAGGAAAATGGGGGATAGCAGAGTGCTCTTGTGTCTGCTTTTTCTCAATTGCTTTCAGCTCAAAATAATCCTTATGCCAGAGTGGCATATTTTGCCGTGACATGTTCTGATCTCCTATGTATCTATAGGTGAAATCTGGAATTCACTTTAAAATGATCCTGTTTGGGAAGGGGAGTACACAAGAGTGTACATAAATAAGATTAGTTAAGTGGTGATACCTTTGGAAGCAAGGTGATAGTATTGGATCATTATACTATTCTCTCTAATTTTGTATATATTTGAGCCACAACAAAATGTTTTAAAATAAAGAGACTTTATGAGTATTAAATTTCCCACCATAGTTTCGTGAAGAGTAATTTGCACACAAGGAGCCTAATAACCTGTACCCAGATACTTTTCCTTGTACTTAGTCTAAAAACGTTATCTATCTGTCTATTCTTGCTAGAAAAAGTGTCTATGAAAGAAATCTATAAACTGACTTTCTTCAAGTTCCCTTGAGCAAGACCGAAGGAAACTTTCACTGTGCTTGCTATAAATCGTTGCCTTGACGATTATTTGAACAACTCTAAGAGATAGGCAGTATAAGTATTGGTATGCCTATTTTTTAGATAAGGAAACTGAGATTCAGAAAACTGAAATTCCAAAGACAGCTAGCTCTACTTGAATAATTGGAAGAATGATTAGTAGAATCCAGGTCGTGCAATGCTTAGGTGAGTACAATTTCTATGCACCAAATGCTTCTCCACTATCCCTTCCTTGCAAGGTTGAGAGAGATGTCAATGATTTCAACCCACAGAAATCAAGATATCTGTGCTGCTGTGTATTAGACATTCTCTTTCTTACCTTGACGCTGTTCATTTGACTTGAGACGTGCACAGTGAAAAAACAATCTTCTTACTCTTTGTGGATCATTCTGTTCTATGATTATTGTATTATAATATCACACTACTTACTAAAGCTTTACTATAGGCAAGATCACTTCATATATGAGAGGGTATTTTAAGGCCACTTAATGCTATTCATTTAGGGGAAAATAAATCTCTCAGACTGGATGTGAAAGGAATAAGGAATCTTGGCTTGCAAAATATGACGCCTCTTCTTTGTCAGCCAGACCACTAATATACCTTGTACTCTGTGCTTATTTCTGTTCTGTAAGTTGTTTTTAAAATTTCAGGGGCCTGCCTGGTGGTAGTAGTAAAGTTCACACTCTCTGCTTCAGCAGCCTGAGGTTGGCCGGTTCGGATCCTGGGTGTGGACCTCCTACTGCTCATCAAGCCACAAGCCATGCTGAGGCAGGGTCCCACATAGAAGAACTAGAAGGACCTGCAACTAGGATATACAACTATGTACTGGGGCTTTGGGGAGAAAAAAGAAAAAGAGGAAGATTGGCAACAGATATTAGCTCAGGGCCAATCCTCCTCCTCAAAAAAAAAAGACATCAATTAATACTTAAAAAAAAATACAAATAAAATTTCAGGCTGTTTCGACTCTATCTCAAAGAAACCAGAAAAGGCTTTTGTCCACTCTTGCTCCAGAGAGTTAACATGGAAGCAGGGTAGCCCTGTGGGTCAGGATGATTGTAGTTATAAATAAAGTCATAAGTTAAATCATAACCCAAAGGGAAGCTAACATACCATTAATTTGGCGACACCAGATTTATTAAGTAGCACATAGGAGAACGAGTGGATTGTGAGTAGGCTTTCTCAGTGAGCTCTTTTTAACTTGGGAAGACTAAAACATGCCTTTATTGTAAAATAACAATAAAAGAGCTTTCAATCCATCAACAAATATTTATTGCTGACAGTATCACTCAGGTCAGCACTCTGAAATTACATCTCTAGAAGCTGGAGGGAAACATATTAGAAAGACACACAGTAATAACCTAGTTCAATTTACAAAAGAAAAGGCCAAGGAAGATGGCCAGGAAAGGGAAGCTTCAACATGAAATTAAAAACCACCTCTCCACAGTCAAGGCAAACAGATTCTCTTCCAAATTTCAGTACAGTGATTCTGACAAGAGCCTGTTAGGAACTGTTAGTTTGAGGCTGAAGCAATGACAGAATTAGAAAAACTTGGAGGAACTTTGAACTGAGTTAATCAGTGATTGAAAAGATTAAGCAATTGAGAGGATGAGAGAGGGGAGAAGGTTGGTATAAGAGTTCTAAATCCTCATTTATCACTGCTGAAGTCAATAAGCAATGTCTAAAATTGATAAATGATAAAACAATTGTGTAATTAAAATACTAATAGCCAACTTATATTAAGTAGTCATGTGGCAGGGGGTGGGGGAAATGGATGAAGGGAATCAAAAGGTGTAAACTTCCAGTTATAAAATAAATAAGTCATAAGGATGTAATGTACAACATGACAACTATAGTAATAATACTGTATTGCATGTTTGAAAGTTGCTAACAGAGTAGATCTTAAAAGTTCTCATCACAAGAAAAAAGAACTCTGTAACTATGTACGGTGACGGATGTTAACTAGACTTATTGTGGTGACCATTTTGCAATATATACAAGTATCAAATCATTATGTCATACACTTGAAACTAACATAATGTTGTATGTCAATTATACTTTAATTTAAAAAAATATTGAGGCTGGCCCCGTGGCTTAGCGGTTAAATGTGCACGCTCCACTACTGGCGGCTGGGGTTCAGATCCCGGGCGTGCACCCACGCACCGCTTGCCTGGCCATGCTGAGGCCACGTCCCACATACAGCAACTAGAAGGATGTGTAACTATGACATACAACTATCTACTGGGGCTTTGGGGGGAAAAAGAGAAAAAGAAGGAGGAGGATTGGCAATAGATTTTAGCTCTGGGCCAGTCTTCCTCAGCAAAAAGAGGAGGATTGGCATGGATGTTAGCTCAGGGCTGATCTTCCTCACACACACAAAAAATAATAAATAAATAAATAAAAAAGTATCAATGTACCCAGCATCGTTCTAAGTTCTTGACATGTAATAGTTCATTTGCTCCTCTCAATAATCCTATGAGATAGATATTATTACATCTCTTAAGGGTATTATCTAAATCAAGAAAGGTAACTAACAAGAGAAAGAGCTAAGAGTTAAAAAGTGGTTCCCTGTGGAAATGAGACTAAGAGGTAGAGGATGGGGAGGGTTCCAGTGTCTTTCATTAAAACTCTTCTGTACTACTTGATCTTTAAAAACTACTCCAGTAATACATTTTCTTGTAAAAATGTGAACATAGAGAAAAGGTTAAAGGCTAAAATCCACTACCAGCAGCAGTAACTATCTTGGCGGTTTTGGTGTGTATTTTTCTAAATATTTTCATCTGTGCTTACATACATACATACATATGAACTCTTGAAAATGTATGGTATTGTTCTTTGTGTGTGTTTTTCTATATATGATGTACTATTTTTTATGGGTTGAATTGTGTCCCCACAAAAATTATATGTTGAAATTCTAGGCCCCAGTACCTCAGAATGTGACCTTATTCAGAAATAGGGTCTTTACAGGTAGCCACAGTCATTAGGGTATGTCCTAATCCAATATGACTTGTGTCCCCATAAAAAAGGGAAATTTGGACACAGAGACAGGTGCATACAGAGGGAAGACCATGTGAAGACACAAGGAAATGCCATGTGAAGATAGAGGATTGGAGATGTGCTGCCATAAGCCAAATAACACCTAGCGCCATCAAAAACTGGGAAGAGTATGCCCTAGGAGGAGGAAGGATTCCCCCACAGCTTTCAGAAGGAGCATGGCCCTGATGACGCCTTGATTTAGAAGTTCTAGCCTCCAGAACTATGAGACAATGCATTTCTGGAATTTTAAGCCACTCAGGTTGTGGTGTCTTGTTACAGCAGCTCTAGAAAACTGATACACTATTCTGTGTGTCTTCAGGTTTCCTGCTTTCTTTCTCCCCCCAAAGTAGTTTGAAGCTCCATCCAATGGGGCACTTTGGAGTGTGAATAGGGGAACAGGTATAAACTGGGGCTACCCCGGGTAAACTGGGATGTATGTCACCTAGTATATATAAAGCTACCTCCTTTTTTTTTTGGTTTGTTTTGTTTTGGTGAGGAAGATCAGCCCCGAGTTAACATCTGTTGTCAATCCTCCTCTTTTTGCTGAGGAAGATTGGCCCTGGGCTAACATCTGTGCCCATCTTCCTCTACTCTATATGTGGGATGCCTGCCACAGCATGGCTTGATAAACAGTGTGTAGGTCTGCGCCCGGGATCTCAACCTGCGAACCCCAGGCCACGGAAGCAGAGTGCACCAGCTTAACCACTATGCCACCTGGCTGGCCCCTACCTCCTTTGTAAATGCTGCATAATATTGCATAACATAGCTGCAGTTTATTTAGCTGCTCCACTTCCGGTGGACATGTTAGTTGTGTCTAATGTTTCATTGTAAAAATGATGCAATGAATGTCTTTTTATGAGTTTTCCAGCATATATGTGTTAATTCTTCTCTAGCATAAATACATAGAAGTGGAACTGCTAGGTTATAGGGCATATGAATTTCCAAATTACCCTCAAAGTTGTTTTACCGATTACATTTTCACCAGCAATGTAGGAGACCATCCATTTTCCTATAACCTCACCAAACCTGATACAGTAAACTTTCTTTTGTTTTTTTAATAATTTTATTTATTTATTTTTTTCTCCCAAAGCCCCAGTAGATAGTTGTATGTCATAGCTGCACATCCTTCTAGTTGCTGTATGTGGGACGCGGCCTCAGCATGGCCGGAGAAGCGATGCGTTGGTGTGCGCCCGGGATCCGAACCCGGGAGGCCAGCAGCGGAGCGCGTGCACTTAATCGCTAAGCCACGGGGCCGGCCCTACAGTAAACTTTCTAATCTTTAGCAATATGCTGGTTGAAAATGGTATCTCATTCTTATTTCAACCTTCATTTCCCTGATTACCAGTGAGATTTAGCATCTTCTCATATGTTTATTGACTATTTGTGTCTCATCTCCTATGAATTGCTTGTTTGTGTCATTTGCTTACTTTTCTATTGATTTGTTCATGTTTCTCTTATTGATGTAAAGGAGGTATATACATATATGTATATATGTTATATATATATACATACATATACAAACATATCCATATATATAAATATATATATTCTGGCTTATAAACCTTTGCCTGTTATATATAGTGCAAATATTTTCTATCAGTCTGTCCATTTCTCTAACTTTGTTTATGGTATTTTTTTTATCATACAGAAAATTTTAAATTTTGATGTAATCAAATTTATCAATATATCACCTTTTTATCCTTAGCTTTTGGTATCTTATTTAAGAAGAAAATCTTGGGGCCAGCCCTGTGGCGTGGTGGTTAACTTCAGCACGCTCTGCTTTGGCAGCCCAGGGTTCATGGGTTCGGATCCTGGGCGCAGACCTACACCACTCATCAAGCAATGCTTTGGCAGCAACCCACACACAAAATAGACACCACTCATCAAGCCATGTTGTAGTGGTGACCCACATACGAAATAGAGGAAGATTGGTATGGATGTTAACTCAGGGCTAATCTTCCTCAAGCAAAAAAAGAGGAATATTGGCAGCAAATATTAGCTCAGGGAGAATCTTTCTCACCAAAAAAAAAAAAAAAAGGAAGAAGAAGAAAATCTTCTCTAAGACCATCAGCAAATTACTCTGTATTTTTCCTCCATTATTTTTATAATTTTTTTTCTATTTGACTTTCAACTATGTGCATGCATTACATCAATACAAGTTTTAAATTTATGTGCATACAAATTTTAAAAAAAGAATGCAGGATTTTGAGCTAGTCAGAAAGATATGGGTTGGAACCCGGTTCTGCCACTTCCCAGTCACGTGGCCTTGGGCAGATGACCAGTTGTAACCTCATAGGGCTTTTTAAAACTGAATGAAAGAAATACACATAGAAAGAGTTCAATAAATAGTATCACTATTATTTTTAAAAAATTAATCAGTGACGATTGCACAACAATTTGAATGTACTTATTGTCACTGAATTGTATACTTAAAAGTAGGTAAGATGGTAAATCTTTTTTTCTTTTCGCAGGGAAAGATTTGTCTTGAGCTAACATCTGTTGACAATCTTCCTCCTTTTTTTTCCTCCCCAAAGCCCCAGTGCATGGTAGTATACCCTAGTTGTAAGTCCTTCTACATGAGCCACTGCTACGACATGGCTACTGACAGACGAGTGGTGTGGTTCCATGCCCACGAACTGAACCTGGCCTGCCAAAGCAGTGAGAGCCCCAAACTTTAACAACTGGGCCATCAGGGCTGGCTCAATAAATCTTATGTATTTTACCATGGTTTTCTGGGCAATTGACCAAAATTAACTTAAAGTTTTATCAAAGACTCTATGAATTTAGGTTTGACTTTAAAAAAGAAAATTCCATGATTTAAAAAGAAAAAAGTAACATCTAATCTTGGAGTTTAGAAGACCATGACAATAAAGGAAAGAAAAGAGAGGAAAAATGTGCAAACACTTAATATGAACCAATTGACACAAAATTTTAACTAGTATAAAAAAGTTTTGGGGGCTGGCCCGGTGGCATAGCGGGTAAGTTCATGCACTCCACTTTGGTGGCCTGGGGTTTGCAGGTTCAGATCCTGGGCAAGGACTGACAGACCACTTATCAAGCCATGGTGTGGCGGCATCCCATATAAAGTAGAGGAAGATGAGAACAGACAGATGTTAGCCCAGGGCCAATCTTCCTCAGGAAAAAAAAAAAGTTTTATGGATAATGAATGGATTTGGGGTAAAAGATAGTTTATAAATAATCTAAATATAAAATATAATTATAAAATCCCATAGCTTACTTCAGGGCCATTATAATAAGAATTTTTGGTCTAAGGACACAGATAAAATGCTAATGAAAGAGAGTTGGACCCTTGTCTTACACCATACACAGACATCAACTCAAAATGGATTAAAGACTTAAACATAAGACCTGAAACCATAAAACTCCTAGAAGAAAACCTAGGGGAAAATCTTCTTGACTTTGGTCTTTGCAACAATTTCTGGATGTGACACGAAAAGCACAGCAGGAAACAAAAGCAAAAATAAAGTGAGATTACATCAAACTAAAAAGATTCTGCACAGCAAAGGAAACAATCAACACAATGAAAAGGAAACCTACCGAATGGAAGAAAATACTTGCAAACCATATATCTGATAAAGGATTAATACCCAAAATAAGAAGCTCCTGCAATTCCAAAAAAAAAAAGAATGAATAAATGAATGTGGAAAAAACTAAAAAAAAAAAAAAATGAACAAGGAAACTGAATAGACATTTCTCCAAAGAAGATGTACAAATGGCCAACGAGTATATGAAAAGGTGCTCAACATCACTAATCATCAGAGAAATGTAAATCAAAACCACAATGAGATATCATCTCACACCTGTTGGGACAAAAGATAACAAGTGTTGTGGAGGGTGTGGAGAAAAAGGAACATTTGTACACTGTTGGTAGAAATGTAAATTGGTGCAGCCTCTATGGAAAACAGTATGGAGTTTCCTCAAAAAAAAAAAAAATGCTGATGGAAGACAGCCACAATTGCACCTTATAGTGGCAATACGAGCACATAGTAGTATTTGAAGGTATGTATAGCAAAATCCTTAGGGAAAAGCTTGCATATTGAAAGTGGCAACACAGCCTGGTAGCCAACACTGAGAAGCAGAGACTTTCTATCATAAGATCGCCTTCTACACAAAGCAGAAGGTTTTTTTGAAAAGACTCCACAGAAGGATTTGCGATCCTAAAAACGATCAAGGTATCCAGGGCACTTAATTTTACAAGAATAATGAAAAGATAAAAATATGATCGAATGGGGACTGGCCCAGAGTGCGCGCACCCAACCAGCAAGCGGTTTGGTGCGTGCACTCCGCTTCTGCGGCCCAGCGTTCACAGTTTCTTATCCCGGGCACACACCGACGCACTGCTTGTCAGGCCATGCTGTAGCGGCGTCCCATATAAAGTAGAAGAAGATGGGCACGGATGTTAGCCCAGGGCCAATATTCTTCAGCAAAAAAAAGAAAAGGATTGGCATCAGATGTTAGCTCAGGGCTTATCTTCCTCACACACACAAAAAATAAATAAAAATATGATCAAGTGTAGCCAGGCAGACATTTCTAAGTATTTCAGGCTCATGAACATTCCAGAAACACCCTAAGTAGAGACATTATAATCAGAAGTAATAAATTTTCATTCACTGTGGAGTTTTTTTCATCAACCTCTGTGCAGATTTTGAAAAACCGTCAGGGGGTCATTGGCCCCATAACATGGTAAAATTTAAGTTTTAACTTATGTTCAGGTTGGAGCATCAGCTTCCCATATTTTGATTTGAGAAATAGACTTACCCCCACAGAAAAGCCTATCTTTTATTATAAGAATGATTGAAGAACTTGAACTATTCATCTGGAGCCGTAATACAAAATAAAAGCCTAGAATAACAAAATGTGGTATATATATACAATGGAATATTATTCAGCCATAAAAAGAAGGAAATCTTGCCACTTGTGACAACGTGGATGAACCTTGAGGGCATTGTCCTAAGTGAAACAAGTCAGACAGAGAAAGACAAATGCGGTATGATTTCACTTATATGTGGAATCTAAAACTAAACAAACAAAAACTGAAGTCATAGGTACAGAGAACAGATTGGTGGTTGCCAGAGGTAGGGGATTGGGAGCGGGCAAAATGGGTGCAGAGGGTCAAAAGGTACAAACTTCCAGTTATAAAATAAAAAAGTCATGGGGATGTAATGTACAGCATGGTGACCACAGTTAATATTGTATTGCATATTTGAAAGATGCTAAGAGAGTAGATCTAAAAAGTTCTCCTCACAAGGAAAAAAAATTTGTAACTAGACTTGTTGTGGTGATCATTTTGCAATATGTACAAATATCAAATAAAAAAAGAAATTGATTAAAAAAGAAATACCAGGGCCGGCCCAGCGACGTAGCAGTTAAGTTTGCGCCTTCTGCTTCGGTGGCCTGGGGTTCGCCAGTTTGGATCTGGGGTGGGGACCTACTCATTGCTTATCAAGCCATGCTGAGGTGGTATCCCACACAGAAGAACTAGAGGGACCTACAACTAGGATATACAACTATGTACTGGGGCTTTGAGGAGAAAAAAAGAGAAAGGGGAAGATTGACAACAGATGTTAGCTCAGGGCCAATCTTCTTCAAAAAATAAATAAATAAAAATTAAATTTAAAAATAAATAAATAAAAAAGAAATACCCTCTGGTCAGGCGACAAGGGATATACAAAAATCTATCCAGGCACCACTTAATTGAATAAATTTAGAATCAATTCCCTATGAGAATCACAAATAGAGAGGTCTGCGCGTTAGTGAAAGAGCATGGACCCTTAAGTGTCTGAAAATGTGGTTTTAACGCACTTCTAGCTGGGCGAGTCTTTGGGGAATATGCTTCTTCGGCAATCACTGAGTCTCGGTTTTCTTATTTATCTTGAGAAAATTAAGTATTTTCCAACTCTAAATTTCAATGACTCTAGTTGTTTTAAAAATATTGCATTTGATGTTTAATTTAGAGTATGAAAGAAAGAGATGCTCTTTGTTAAAGCAACTAGATGAATAAACTACTAAAATTAGAGTTAGTTTATGCACTCAAATGCCTCAAAATATTGAACAGTTGTAAAGTTTTTATAGCTGATGAATAATTATTGAGGGCTTTACTTCCAGAAGAAGTTAAAAAATGGCTAAATCTTTTCATTTGTAGCTCTGACGGAATGCAGAGTAGAGAGTATATAATTTAATATACATAATAATCTCATGGACAGCTGGGAAACACAAAACTCATCTAAAAGAGATTGTATTTTTATTCACGTACATGCAATTTACTCAAGGGTGGATTATTTTTTAATTGTGTGTGTTTGAAGGAATTTAGTTTTATCAAAGGAGATGAAACAATAACATATGCCTCGCTCTGCAAGCTTTTAAAAAGTACAGCAGACAATAAGATACTTCATTGGAGCTTTAACAGTTCTCTCTTTTAATGCCCCACAACCATCTGTCCCATATTTTCTAGGACAGACCTGGTTTTAATATCCTTTCCAATCACTGACATAAGCTTGTACAATTCTCTAAGAACTCAAATATTTTGGATATTCTGACAAGTGGGAAATGAACAAATCAAGTTAGTATCCATTAAAAGAAAAAAATATGCATCTCAAAAAAAAAGACAAGAAGTCACAAGTGACAGAGAACTATAGGTTTAACAAACATCTTGATTGTTTACAGGAGCTCATGCATGCCTGTTAAGTATCTACACATAGTATTGTCATAGATTCAGGAGCTATGGAGAATGAGCACAATTTCTATTCAGCCTCCCAAATCTCAGGACACACTTTCGCAAATAAACATGGCTCTGCCTCTGTTAGTGGCTCCATTTCCGCCCATCTGTTCTGGTAATTGCTTTTCCTTCCTCATGATAGTCTCCAGTGTCTGGACAGGCTTATCCTGTTTCCTCCGGATGGTGTTTTTGTTTGGAGTCAGTTCCTGATTCCTCTTCCTGTTCCCTTTAACCTACTCTTGTTTGGCTTCTCATCTGCCCTATAGACTCCTTACATAGAAAATTCAAAGCATGATTCCAACCAACCATCCCGACATGGAGGTATGGTGGCTGGAATACTCTGGCACTTGACTTTAACATCATAGTTTTTTGTACCATTATACACACTTGCACGCGCGCACGCACACACACAAACAACTTCAGGAAATTGAGAAGAATACGGTGGATGGGGGAAGTGGCTAATTCCTTTAAACTTATTGTGGCACCTAAGTTCTATAGCTATATACAGACAACAACAACTGATAAAATTCTACCTGAAAAGTCACAAAATAGGAGACAGCATTTAACTTTGTGTTGGTGTTGGGGCAGTAGTGTGGGTAGGGTATATCTGAAGTGCCAGCTATTAAGCTGTGAACTAGAAGAGAAGAATTCAAACCTGGGAGAGGTCATTGGCAAAAATTCAATTTGCTCACAGGAAAAGGGGACTCATCTATAGCTATGCGAGTGGGAGGGAGGAGTCACCACAAAGACCAAGTCCAAATAGGGGCTGGTGAGAGAATTCTCCAAGAGTTTCTTGCATTTCTGCCCAACTTGCAACCAGGGCACTGATTGTCCTTTGTTCTGAACTGTGTTTTCAAGGATGTTTGTATAGCAAACTGCCTTGGAAGATAGAGATAGTGTCTCCCTTCAGAGCAAAGGACAAGCTTTCTGACTGTCCAATGTAGTAAAAATAATATTTCCCTCCAGAGCAAAGGGCACACATGCTTCTAGTATGACAGTGCATTATAAAAAAATTTTTGTTCCCTGATCTCAAGGTGCCTTTCTTGTAAAGGAACCCACTGCATGTGCAGGTGTACACTGGCCCTCATGTCACCCTGTGGGAATTGGGACTTGGGGAAATGATGCAAAAATCAGTTACTCTGCCTACTGCTCTTGCTGTGAGTAATAAACTGTACTTCATTTCTTACATAGGAGTCTTGTGTCTTCTACCAGCATCCATGAAACTGTGCTGGGCTAACTAGATAACTAGCATGTAGAGCAAAATCTCAGATCCTCTATAGTTCTTTTTTTATTGTTTCCTGAGGAAGATTAGCCCTAAGATAATATCTGTTGCCAATCTTCCTCTTTTTGCTTGAGGAAGATTGTCCCTGAGCTAACATCTGTGCCAATCTTCCTCTATTTTTGCATGTGGGTCGCTGCCACAGCATGGCCACTGACTAGGGGTGTATGTCTGCACCTGAGAACTGAACCCGGACCGCTGAAGTGGAGTGCGCCAAACTTAACCACTAGGCCACGGGGCCAGCCCTCTCTCTAGTTCTTGATAGAGGCCTGAGCCCAGATGTTAGGATTATATGGGCACCTGAGCCAGGGGAATCAAGGCAGGGGGTGGAACTGCCAGATACAGAGCCAGAGGATTTCAGAGTTTTCATTTCAAGCCAGTCAAAGAAGAACAGTTCTTGAGCCCAATCCCTCATGAAATGGACACACAAGACTCCAGGCAAGTGCCAGTTCTCTTACTGGGAGTTGGCACAGGTATGTGGTCTTGTGGTAGCAGTGGTGAGAAATCTCAGATACCCAGGAAATCTGGGTGGAAGAGATCAGATAGTTTTCCAGGCCTCCCGATGGAGATTTCATGGGTGTTGCTGTCCTATAGTGCCATAGAAATTCCTGGCACTTCAGTCTGTGGAGCAAGTCAACAAGCTCCAAATTCTTCTGATTTATAGCTGCAGGCTCTACATGGGCCCTGCATGTTTCTTAGGAGGAGAGTGGATCAAGCTGCAGATTGCTGCGTGCCCATTTTTAATAGCAAGTATGGGGCAAGCACCGACAAATCAGACACTAGAGCAAGAGTCAGCAAACTTTTCCTTAAAGGGCCAGATGGTAAATATTTTAGCCTTTGTGGGCCATGCAATCTCTGTAGCGAGTATAGAACTCTGCTATCGTAGAGCAAAAGCAGCCGTAGACAATACCAGTGGGCATGGCTACATTCCAATACAACTTTACTTACAGAAATAGGGAGCAGCTGGATTTGGACTGTGGGTGGTAGTTTGCTGACTGTTGCGCTAGAGGATTGCCATATATATAGGCTGACCTCATTAGTGCGACCTGAGCAATTGTTCAGGGCCCTGAGCTCAAAAGAGCCTTGTACTTGGTTTGATGCTCTGCTGTCACTGTCTTGAAATTCTTAACAATTTTTAAACAAGGGTGTCTGCATTTTCATTTTGCTCTGGGCCCCACATACTATGTAGCTGGTCCTGTTATCTTTTTTGCTATCATATCAGTGTAGGCCTGAACAAAACCAAATCAATCTGAGATGCACAGAGTAAAATTATAAAATAAGGTCAGTTATACCATACAAGATATGTGCCAGAGGTGCCTTAGAGATAAAATGTTTTCTTGTCCCGAAGCAAGAAAAGTAAGAACCTGTCTCTTATCTTATCAATAATATTGGCATATATAAAGAAAAGATGGGGCTGTCTGAAGAAGAGCTATTGAGTGATCCATTAGGCAATATTCTGGACTGCTGTGGTTAAGGACTCAAAGTACGGCATGAATCTGTTGCTGAAATATCAAGCCTAATGCCAACAAATACCTAAAACACACCACTTCTTGCCCTGAGTCCAAGTACCATAATTTCGATTATAATAGTTTCTCACACATTTGCTCTCCAAGAATTCAACATTGAGCTGGTCAGAATAGCCAGTCCTCTTGCCAGTTAAATTTCCCATTGTTGTTAAATACATCGGTATTGTTGTTTACATATCAATCTTCTGTTAATTTAGTGAGCCCGGGCTCTGGGCAAATTGACAAAATTAATTCAAATGAAGACTTGCCTCAAAAGTGATGACTTCAGCAAGGCAAATGTCATCTTGACAAGCCAGGCACTAGTCAATATCCTGTTCTTCACCACATGCATTCTTTTAGCTTTCATATTAGGCTTTATCCAGGCAATGATAATCCATTAAAAACTTTTTGTTAAGTGTTCTTCAGTGTATTTGTTAAACACTGCTTGAATAGGCATGTCTTTTTTTTTTTTGTGGTGAGGAAAGTTGGCCCCGGGCTAACATCTGTTGCCAATCTTCCTCTTTTTGCTTGAGGAAGATTGTTGTGGAGCTAACATCTGTGCCAATATTCCTCTATTTTGTATACGGGATGCTGCCACAGCATGGCTTGATGAACACTGTGTAGGTCCACGCCCAGGATCCAAACCCATGAACCCCGGGCTGCCAAAGCAGAGTGCGCGAACTTAACCACTATGCCACCGGGCTGGGGCCCCTATTAAAAACTTTCATACAGGGAAACTATATGATTAACTCTTGATCTGGTAATAGTATGAAAGAAAGGATGGATGGAGGTAGACTGGTGGGGTTGAGCGAGAAAGGAAAGTAAGGAGGAAAGTGAAAAAGGGGGTGATCAAAAACATTCCATTGTTTCTGGGTCTGATCATTTGCAGGAAACCTGTAAGAGTCAGCCTTTCTACTCAGCCTAGTGATGGAGAGGGTAGGATTACCTCACTTGTACCCTTCATTTCATCAAATTGTCAGAGTGTGAAGGCAGGAAAAAAGGTAATCTTTTTCATATGTGGTGGGTTTGCCCAAGGACAGTTAAGATTCAGAACAGCATACTTTAATTACAAGGCATGTTTGCTTAAAGACATTTGATTACTATTAAATACATTCCGTAAGATCAATGTTTAATTTAAAAAAGAAGGATTGCTTTTGATTTTAATAGCTGTAAAATTCTGCTAAAGAAAGAAATCAGAAGAATCTACTCAAATCCAAGCTTGGGTAAATGAGATATGGAAAGATAAGATACAAGAAAGACAAATAAAAATACATTTACAGGACCGGCCCTGTGGCTTAGCGGTTAAGTGCGTGCGCTCACTGCTGGCGGCCCGGGTTCAGATCCCGGGTGCGCACTGAGGCACCGCTTCTCCGGCCATACTGAGGCCGCGTCCCACATACAGCAACTAGAAGGATGTGCAGCTATGACATACAACTATCTACTGGGGCTTTGGGGGAAAAAAAATACGTTTACCACTTAAGTATGTCATTTTGTTTTCAGAATATAGGATGATGTTGATAAAACTTCAAAATTTTAAAGGCAATTTAAAAATAAGCTATAAAAACCAAAAGGTGATTTATAAACTTGGTGATACAGCATAGAATGAAATGAGTTATAAATATCTGGAACAAAATAGGTGGTGAAGATATTTATGTAAAGCAACCTACAATGCCTGCTTTTTGTTACTAAAAAAAGTTTTATAATAGAAAGGTCTAAAAACTGCTTATTGATTACATACACTGTGTAAAGGACTATTTTAGGGGAATTAGAGTACCCATGTTATATTATGATGTAGTTTTACCCTCAAGCTTAGAATCTAGTGGAGGGAGAAAAGGCACACATAAAAACCTAATGAATTTTACACAATACCAGACAAATAAAAGTTATAAAAAGCAATATTGATAAAAATGTATTTCTTAAAACATTTTTATGCAAATAAAACTAAATATAACAAAATTTTGAAAAAAACACAAGGGACTGTTGGGGAGGAAAAACTTTTCCTCTATCCTCTTAAGTTCATTTCTGGAGGCTTGCAAATTAAACTAACAAAAGACAGATTAACAGAGGGCAAGGCACACAATTTTTATTAATATTTATGTGATGGGAGTTCACAGGAAAGAAGTGAAACTCAAAGAATTGGTTAGACTCAGGGGCTTATATACCCTTTTAACAAAGGAAAGGAGGTTTGGGCTTCAAGGGATGATAAATTGTGGGAAAATGACTAGGAAATATGTGGGGAAACTAATGGAATGGAAGGGCTATTTTAGGAAGGTCTGTTTATGCAAACTCATCTTGGTGTTGAGTCCCTGTCTTCAATGATAGGAGTCATACTTCTCTCGCTGGCGATGGTGGGAGGCCATCTTCCTGAAAGGGAAATTTATGCCCTGCCTTTAGGCAGATAAGGGGAGGGCAGACAACTCTTTCTGCATCCTTGATTCTCAATTGCCTTCAGCTCAAAATAATCCTCATGCCAAAGTGGCTTATTTTGAGGTAATTCCTTCAGGTCCATACAGTCTACCCTGCTGGCCAGGTTTAATCCTTGTGATAGGAATATTGAGAAAGAAGAGTGCTCTTTGGCTTCACAGATACAGAAAATTTTTCCACAAGAAGCAATGACAAATTCTTCTATCTCCTGTTGCGGAATTTTGAAATAACTTTGTAACAATTTTTACTGATTATAAAATAATACCCGCTGCTCAACATGGAAAATTTAAAAAGATGAGAAAAAAACAACTCCATCATCCGGAGATACCATCACTGTAAGCCTTTTTCCACATTACTTACTAACCATTTTTTATTTTTTAATATATTTAAGAATATGTAGCTGGGATGGCAAAAAAATTCCTCTTGAATGCCAAATCTAATTAGTAGAGATTGGAGCATGGAATGAAGACGACTACTAATGCTCAGTCCAGTCTGTGCGTCTTGATGTCAAAAGGTGCCTAAAATGCACTAATGGTCAAGTCCCTGTTTTGGATGATTGCTGAGAGGAGAGTGGCAATTGACTCTTTTACTGTTTGTTAGAAACTCCTTGATTACATTTTAAACAGCTTTATTCAGATATAATTTACATATATACAATTTACACATTTACAATTTACAAGTCAGTGGTTTTTAGTATATTTACAGAGTTGTGCAACCATCACCACAGTCTAAGTATAGGACATTTTTGTCAACCCGTAAAACCCCTGTGCCCTTTAGCAGTCACTCTTCATTTGCCCCCAATCCTACCAGACCTAGGCAATTAGTAATTAGTAATCTACTTTTTGTCTTTATAGATTTGCCTATTCTGAAAATTTCATATAAATGGAATTATACATTATGTGGTCTTTTGTGACTGGCTTCTTTTACTTAGCGTAATGTTTTCGAGGTTCATCCACATTGTAACATATACTACTACTTCATTTCTTATTATCGACAAATAACGTTCCATTGTATGGATATTTCATATTTTATTTATCCATTCATTAATTGATACACATTTGGGTGGTTTCCATTTTTTGGGTACTAAAAATAATGCTGCTATGAATATTTGTGCATAAATTTTTGTGTGGACATATATTTCCACTTATCTTGCTAGATAACCTAAGAGTGAAATTGCTTGGGTCATGTGGTAACTCTATGTTTAACATTTTGAGGCGTTGCCAGACTGTTTGCCAGAGGAGTTGGGTCATTTTACATCCTCACCAACAATGTGTACGGGATTCATTTCTCTCCATCCTTGCCAAAACTTGTTATTATCTGTTTGTTTGATTATAGCCATTATAGTGGCTGTGTGGGGTTTTGATTTGCACTTCCCTGATGGATAACGATGTTGAGAATATTTTCGTGTGCTTATTGGCCATTTATACATGTTCTTTCAGAAAATGTCTTTCAGATCCTTTGCCCATATTTTAATTGGATTGTTTGTCTTTTTATTATTGAATCATAAAAGTTCTTTATATATTTTGGATATAAGGCCCTTGTCTGATGTATGATTTACAAATATTTTCTCCCATTCTGTGAGTTAACTTTTCCCTTTCTTGATGTGTCCATTGTAGCACGAATGCTTTCGGTTTCAATGAATTTATCTATTTTTTGTTATTGTTGCTGATAATTTTGGTGTCATACCTAAGAAGGCTTTGCCTAAACCAGGGTCACAAAGCTCCCTATGTTTTCTTCTCATGGTTTTATAGTTTTAGCTCTTATATTTAGGTCTACAATCAAGACAGTGTGGTGGTACTGGCATAAAGGTAGACATATATATCAATGGAATAGAACTGAGAGTCCAGAAATAAACTTTTACAGTGATGGTCAATGAATTTCCAACAAGGGTGCCAAAATAATCCAAAGAAGAAAACATAAATTTTTCAACAAATGGTGCTGGGGCAATTGGACATTCACATACAATAGAATGAATTTGAGCTTCTTCCTCACACCGTATAAAAAATTAAACCAAAATAAATTGAAAGTCATTAAATGATTTTCTATTTTTGTTATACGGAGGTGTCATACAATCCCTTATCACAGACACATTTTTACTGCAATAACTAAAAGGTATAAGTTTTTACTATTATAAGTAAAACTCTTTATACAAACCTTTGCCTTCATTTCTGATTATTTCTGTAAGGTATATTTCTCAAAGTAGAATTGCTGGCTGAAGGAATTTGTTCATTTTTAATATATAGTGATAAGCTGGTAAATCAGTTTCAATGATTGAACTATAGGCACATGCATTTACCATAATGCATTTACTTGATCATCTCCATACCTAGCATTTCCCAACACATAATAGATACTAAAGAAATATTTATTGGTGAATAAATGAATTCCATTCCTGTGGAACATTTTAGTTGTTTCTAAATTTTCAGTTTTGTAAATAGTATTGAATTGTGTATGCTTGTACATCAATCTTTTTGACACCTTTGGTTATTTTTTTTAGGATATATTCCTAGCACTGGACTTTTTGGTAAAAGAGTACATTTGAAGCTCTTGCTATATACTCATTTCTGGATGAGTTCTATTTTAACTAAAGAATTCTGGAGAAATTAGGTTTTGTAGTTTTTCTTTTGCCTCAAAATTATAAGCTTTTGATTTTATCAAATTTAGTATCTTAGGGCCGGCCCCGTGGCTTAGCGGTTAAGTGTGCGTGCTCCGCTGCTGGCGGCCTGGGTTCGGATCCCGGTTGCGCACCGACGCACCACTTCTCCGGCCATGCTGAGGCCGCGTCCCACATACAGCAACTAGAAGGAAGTGCAGCTATGACATACAACTATCTACTGGGGCTTTGGGGGGAAAAATAAATAAATAAAATTTAAAAAAAATTTAGTATCTTAAAAAAGTTTTTTGATTTTCGACAAATTTAAATTTCTTTTATCTTTATTTGCTTCTTACTTTTGACCTTCTTTAGGTTTGCTCTTATTAACTTTTCTTGATAATTTAGTTATGAGTACCTATGAAACTTTTATTTACATTTGTCACAAAGGAAGTGACCTAAATATACCAAAGATTTACCCTTGGTAGTGAGATTCTATAAGAAAAGCGAATGGTTAAACAATCATCTAGTCATCCTTAGGTTAGATAAGAGAAAAGAAGAATGCCTAGGTAAAGATCATCAGAATATTCATTGATAGTCATCTGATTGGATGAATACTTAATTTCTCAGAAGATGAATACCTTACTCTCTCTTTAATTCCATTAAGGTTTATTAGAATTACTTAAATCTTTTATCAGGAATGCTAATTTCTTATTAGAGGGAGATTATGAAGGAGTAGAAATTCTGGCCTGGACAAGCTTTGGGAAATTTTTTTATCTCTTTATTGTTGTTTTTTCCGTCTTCTTAATTAAACTTACTAAAAAGAAAAAAAAGTTCTATATGCAGCCAGAAAGAAGTCATCTAATAGAGAAACCCACCAGACTGGACTGAGATTTCCCAAGTAACGTTTGAAGACATAAAAAATTGCAAAAAAGAATTCTCTCTCCTGCTCAGTAGTTATTTATATTTGTAGAAGCAACAGGAAGATGTTCTCTTATGTGCAAATCCTCTGGAAAGATCCCCCAGAATATTTCCTAAAGAAACAAAAAACAAAAACCCAACCACACTGTAGGGAAATAAATTTAAATAATTTATATAATAAATTATTTAAAATAATTTTCCTTCTGCCCGTCTGAGTTCTTTGCTGAGAACCTCTGTAATAAAAGACAAACTAACAAGAGAAAAACAAATAGTTTTTTAACATGTATACCTCATGTACACATGGTTGACACCCAGGAAAAACTTAGTAACTCCCCAAGACAGCCCCAAGCCACTGCCTTAAAAACCATCTTCAGCTAAAGACAAAAGAAGGATGTTGGGGGAGGAGGAAGGAAGACAGTTATGGGAGGTCAGGAGGAAAAGCACAGTAAAGAAGGGTAAGGTTTGTTATGCAGATTTAAGTAGGTGCCTTCTCCATTGACAAGATTCTCTTGAGATTTAGAGTCAACTTTCTTTTCCCAGCAGAGAGGGAGACATTTACAAATGGAGATTTCCTTTGTAAATATACATTTCTCTTACAAAAGGGTAACTTCTACTCTCTTTTCAGAACTTCGCCTGTGTCTGTAGTTTCTCAAAATAGTCTTTATGCCAAGAAGGCACAGTTTGGGATGGGATATTCTGCTACTCTTGAACACAAAAAACTAAATGAGAGAATCCAGGGAGAAGAATCAAAAATAGAAAACATATAGTGAGGAAACAGTTATAAGAAATGAAGCCTGCATGTAATTAACGCACTTATCCGTTGAATTTAGTCTAAATAACTATAAAACAGAAAACATATGTTAGGATTTTTGAAAGAAATGTAAGATGGATGACAGCAGGGATTATCACAGATTTTGTTTACTGTTGTATCCTAAAAACATGGTAACTGCCCAATAAATATTTATTGAATCAATGAAAAAAATGCTACTAAACATAAAATAATGGTTATAGTTATAATGAACTGGGACAAAAATTTCAGAGCATACTAGCCAAGAAAATGAGAGTGGTAAGAACATGTGCACTATTTTTATTATGTGGAATTGACAAACATAGTATTTTTCTGTAGTTGGTTCATTGAAAGTAACATTGAAAAGTTTTTATGCAGAAATGGGCTTGTTCTCTTCAACAGTGGGGAAGGGTTGTCTTTCCTGATGCGAGAGGATTAGGAGAATTCTGACATTAAAAAATCTCCAGCCTCATCCATATCTGTCCAAATGTCCCCATCTCATGTCTTAGGATCCCACTCCTTCCCTACCAGTGCCCTTGCCTCGGTGCAAAGGTCCACCACTGCAACTTTGCAACTCTTACAATCAAATCCTGGCCTTGGTCCTTGGCAGTGACCTGTGAAGGAGGCAAGGGACTCCTCAAAGCTGTCTAGTTCTCTGTATGTGTTCTTAGTTGCCTATGCATAGCTTTTCATTACCCTATTCTCTGGCATCAAAAGACGCCAGGTGACTCCACTCTCTTTATTGTCATTATTGTTATCATGACTAAGTCACTCAAGCCACTAGATTTCCCGATGCCTTTTCCTTCACCTGAATTCATCCTGTTAAAAGATAAACTGAAGCATATTAAATATTTTAAGCATTTATTTAAGCAAAAATTGATTGGAATCAGGCAGCACCAAATCAGACATGGTTAGGAGCTCTCTGCCCACAGGGTCCAGGAGAATGATATACAGAGAAAATGTGAAGCCGGGTACCTGAGGGTTACTGTAAATATTCAATAAGAACATGACTATCCTTCAACCTTGTTCCCAACACAGACACAGATGAAAAGAAGTTAATCTTGTTAATTTTCTGGTTTCTTGTTTAGCCTGAAAGGTGACTCAAGGGTCACAAGGAGGGGCCGGCCCCATGCTATAGCAGTTAAGTGCACGCTCTCCGCTGCTGGTGGCCCAGGTTCGGATCCCGGGCGGGCACTGATGCACTGATTGTCAAGCCATGCTGTGGCTGCGTCCCATATAAAATAGAGGAAGATGGGCACAGATGTTAGCCCAGGGCCAGTCTTCCTCAGCAAAAAGAGGAGGATTGGCATGGATGTTAGCTCAGAGCTGATCTTCCTCACAAAATAAAAAAAAAAAAAGGGGGTCACAAGGATGTATGAACTTGACCTTGTTCCCAACACAGACACAGATGGAAAGAAGTTAATCTTGTTAATTTGCTGTTTTCTTGTTTAACCTGAGAGGTGACTCAAGAATCACAAGGATTTAAGAGTTTGTGTTGTAGAAGAAAAAGAATGCCTTTAAGGAAGTTAAAAATCACCAGATGACCAGGCCCTAGCTGCCATCGATGCCCAGAAGTCTGATTACCCAACGGCTTATCTGGAGTGAAAGGAACACTCCAAAACTCCTCCTCCCAAGCCCTTTAGCTCTATAAAGTCCCCTTTCTTTCTTCTTTCATGAAGGTAGATTTGAGAGAACCTATCCTCCCACCTCCTCGTTTTGGCCAATTCAAATAAACCTTTTTCCATCTCCAAGCACTGGGCGGGGGGGGGGGGTCTCAGTGATAGGCTTATTGCTCATTGGGCACACCAACTTGAGATGGGCACACAAAAAGAGGTTTGGTATCAAACAGAAGCAAAGAAAAGAAATTATTTGGTTGGTTATAGCTTAAAGCCTAGTTGGCTGTCTGAGATTGGTTGTCCTTAGCATTTTGATTTTGCATCTTTGAGGCATTTACAGGCTTAGATTTTGGTTTGCTTAGGTAGGCTGCTATGGCACTAGAGCCACCTGTCTAATGACCTCCTTGTTTAATTAATTTAACAATCCCAAGCTACCACTGGTGTTATTTTGAGTCATTTGGATACCACAGCATGCAATGAATTACTTGAGTTCCATGCCTGCCATCCCCCACTCTTCTCCACATCAAGGATGGGACCAGGGTGAAAGACTAGGGTGAAGAGATGAGACACTTAGAGTGCATTCACTCTTGGCCTGACCCTGCGAGTGAGCATCTCCTGAAGTTTTGTGTCCCAGCCCTGCCCTACACTCTGGCAAAGAGGTTATCCTTACCTTCCTCAAATATATAAGCAGCCTAATCTAGAAGTCTACATTGAGGAAATGTTTTCTGGGGACACTCCTGGCACCAACTAAGTCTGTGACTCAGAGTCCCAAGAGGAAATAGATGTCACACTCAAATTAGGATAATTTGAGGAGGATTTATAAATGGACTATTTGCACATGTGAGGGCAAAGTATAGAGAAACCACAAATCCCTGGGACTCACACCTGCAGGGACCTATTACCATTGAGATCTAAATGGGTAAAGCGAGGGAGTGGTTACCAGGGCCCAGAGACAGAGTGAGAGTGGAGAGGGCACCTGACAAGATCTTGAGCTCTGATCAAGTTCTTAGTGACCTTGCAGAGAGGGAGCCAGGGGAATAAATGCTCTGACCTCTTGCTCTATGTGCTGATTTACTGTCAATTTTCCCCACTGGCCAGTCAATATTTGTCAGCCTCCTGGAGCAGTTGTAGAAAGGGGACGAGCAAATCTAGAGGAGCAGACAAAGCACATCCAGCACTGGTGGCCAGCTGTATACCAAGTAAAAAATATCAAAGTAACATAAAGAATAGAGGGTCGTTATAGTGCTGTCAAAGTTGAATACAAGGCAAAAAGTGACAAATAATATAGGGTCACTTACTTTTATAAGTCACAAAAAACCCCACATAATTTCATTAACACTTTTTGCATCTAATGACATAGTACAAAAATGTGAAAATTCATAGCTGCAAGAAATCTAAGGAGATATTGACAGATGGAATATAGGGAGAAGCTTTTTGTTTGTTTATTTGTTTTTTTTTCGTAAGGAAGATCAGCTCTGAGCTAACATCCATGCCAATCCTCTTCTTTTTGCTGAGGAAGACTGGCCCTGGGCTAACATCTGTGCCCCTCTTCCTCCACTTTATATGGGACGCCGCCACAGCATGGCCTGACAAGCAGTGCGTCGGTGCCCACCCGGGATCTGAACCCGGACCACCAGCAGCGGAGAGTGCGCACTTAACTGCTACCCCACGGGGCCGGCCCTAGGGAGAAACTTGAATATTCGGTTTAGAAGAATAAGCTTGGGAGAAGTTGATACAATGTTAACAGGGAAAGCTGAGAAACTTCTCTAATTACGATTCTTAGGCTGCAAAACTAGAAAACGTACCATAGAACAGGAGTTGGAGATCTCCACGGAAGAGATGCAATATGAATGTGATCAGAGTTATAAGCTGAAATCCAGGCATTGGTCTGGAGAATTTATAGTATTACAGCTTTATTTATTTATTTTTTTTGTGAGGAAGATTGGCCCTGTGCTAACATCTGTGCCCATCTTCCTCCATTTCGTATCTGGGATGCTGCCACAGCATGGCTTGATGAACAGTGAATCGGTGGGCACCCGGGATTCAAGCTTGGGAAATCCAGGCCACCGAAGCAGAGCATGTGAACTTAACACTACGCCACTGGCCTGCCCCTATAGTATTACAGCTTTCAATTGATATGTGTATCAATTAGGATTCACTTCAGCTGCAGTTAACAGAAAATCTCCAAATAACATTGACTTAAACAAGATATAAGTTTATATTTTTTTTACATCAATGTCCAGAAAAAGGCAGTCTAGGGCTGGTATGGCTGTCCACAAAATCTTTGGGAACCCAAGCTACTTCTACTTTTCTGCCCCACTGTATCTAAAGGGTGGTCTTGAGCTCATGGTCAAAATGGAGCCCCACTGATCTGTTTATCCTCTGGGCAGCAGGGTGGAGGGGAGGAAGAATGTGCAAAGCAGAAGCGCCAACTCTCTTTTAAGGGAAGCTCTTGGGAGTCGTCATGCAACGCTTCTGCTTATATCCCAGTGGCTAGAACCTAGTCACATTGCCACATCTGGTTGAAAAGAACCACGAAAAATGCAGAATTCTCTTTCATGTTCTAGTTGGCTACATGGCCAGCTGAAAATCTACGACTAAGAAAGAAGATGAGAGCAGATACTGAGAGCCAACCAACAGTCAGTCCCAGCCACAGCCGACACTTCACACACTTCCTGGCACGCAGTAGAACCTCAGTGTTTGTAGAAGAAATGTTGATGGTTTTTACTGGGTGCGTGGACGCAGAAAATTCAAAATGAAAAGGTAGGAGTTATGTCTTCAAGTCCTGTTTTCAATGTAACCCATCAAGCTGGAGTCTAGGGCCAAGCCTACATTTTCCTCTCTTGGTAAAGTACCTCCCCTTGCATCGTAACATCAGATAACGTATGAGAGTGATCGTGCACTGGGCTGCCCAGCTAAAGATCGAAGTGTTTCGTTTTTTCCCCCTCTTTATTGGAATGATGCCAGCAACCACGTTAGACTCACTGGAGGGAACCTCTCTTAACTGTCAGTTACCCTTCCTCATTTTCTGCATAAACAATGAAAGTCGTTTTCTTTGGAATAGGAATAACTCTTAGTTCCTGGTTTACTAGTCAAGACACCAGTGATTCTTAAACTTACATGTGCATAAGAATTATCTAGAAAATTTCTTGAAAATTCTTATTCCTGAACTCCACTACCCAGACATTCTGATTTGATAGATATGCGGTGGGACTTAGACTCTATATTTTAACAAGTTTTTTGAATAATTTTGATGCATATGTTTAGAGTAGCACCCTCCAACAGAAATGTATGTGAGCCGTCTATAATTTTAAATTTTCTAATAGTCTTAAAAAAAGTAAAAAGTGGGGCTGGCCCAGTGGCATAGTGGTTAAGTTCGTGGGCTCTGCTTTGGTGGCCCAGGGTTTGCAGGTTCGGATCCCAAGCACAAACCAATGCACACTCATCAAGCCATGCTGTGGTGGCGTCCCATATAAAGTTGAGGAAGATGGGCACGGATGTTAGCTCAGGGCCAATCTTCCTCAGCAGAAAAAGGAGGCTTGGCATCAGAAGTTAGCTCAGGGCTAATCTTCCTCACACACACACACAAAGTGAAAAGAAAATGGTAAAATTAATTTTAATAATACATTTTATTTAACCCAATATATCCAAAACATTATCATTTCAACATGTAACCAACATAAAAATTATTAATGAGATATTTTGCATTTCTTTTTATACTAAGTCCTCAAAATCCAGTGTGTGTTTTAACTTATGGTACACCTCAATTTTGACCCGCTATATTCAAATGCTCGATGGCTGGGTGTGGCCATGGCTATTGTATTGGATAGATTTAGAGGATTAGACAGCACTAGATTGAAACCATGGAGGTCAGAGACTGCTTTTCATTCTTATATCTGTAGAGTCTAGCAAAGCACCCAGAATATAGGAAAATTTCCAAGAAATATTGGTTGGTGAGTTAGTTACACTATCAGGTTGGGCTGTAATGACACGTAGCCATGTGCTTATGGCTGTGATTACAGCTTGGGAAAGAGCCCCAAGTTTTTCTGGAGTATTCAGAAATCTGCTGGGGCAGTTAATAGGTAATCTTTAGTATTCTATTCAGAATAACTTCAAAGGCTGGGAGGGATGGAGGACTCACTTCAAAGGTTTTATGAGGGAAAAATAGAGCAAGTTGGTAAAGCCGGTTGCTAGGACAACCTTCTCAGGATTGAAGTGGACAATCATGCATTGTGGACCTAGGCATGGCATGGCTGTGATCTCCCCTTTTGTAATATACTCTCCTTTTGCTTGGCTCTAAGGAAGAACAGTTTTAAAATGGCTATTTAAGAGTATAATTTGGAGGCAGAGGGCCATGTGGTGCTAAAAGTGTTTAAGTGCAAAGAGAAGGAAAATGAGCCTAAATTTGATTGGAAAAGGGCCACCTGAAGTGAAACACAATCACTTATAAGATTCCTGTGAAACTATCGGAATGTGCAGTTCAGGAAGAACTTTCAACTCCCAACTGCAGATAGACCTCACTCTTGGGAATAGAAGAATGGGGATCAAAGTACGTTTTTTCCTTGGGCCTCAGACTATCATTAGATAAAGCAGTTTAAGATTATTAAGAAAGTAATTATTTGGTACTTAGGTGATTTTATTTTCTTAAGTTTTATGCTCAATTTGTCATTTAAATACTTATACAGATAATAGCTGGTAATTAATGTTTAAGTTTTTAAATAAATTCTAAATAGTGACCTTTTGTTAGGCAATTACTATATACCTGGCACTCTGCTAAATGCTTTCCATGTACTCAATTCCCAGAAAAAAATCATTTTTTTTTCTACATTATACAGATTAAAAAAAATGAAATTTGGAGAGATTAAGTGACTTGTTCAGGAATTGTTTCTATAAGAACAATATAACTAGGGATAAATTTTATATTGTGCTTTCCACTTTTAGAAAGTACTTGTGAGTATTATTCCTGATAATAGCCTTAGCTAAATTATAAAATTCAAATTTATAACATGATGGTAAACTCATGGGGCCTTTAAGGATCTGATATTAACAAGAGATTACAATTGTAGATTCATGTAATGAAAGTGACACTTGAGGAACACATTGCCCTAACAATATTAGGAGAAACTGAAGTAAGCAGAGATTGGAGACAGACAAAGTGACTAGAAATAGCTGGTTACAATCCCAGCAGGAGGTGAAGGTAGCCCGGAGTAGAAGGGTATTTGTACCCAAAGACAGGAAGGCACTATGATGAGCCTCAGTAACTGGCTTTGTAACTGCACAAAGGGCATGATCTGCTCACCGGGAGACAAATGACAGTTTTCAAGAGGTAAGATGGTGGCAGAGAAAGGGCAGTTTATTACAGCTTGCTAGCAAGGAGGAAGATGGCCGACTAATGTCCGAAGGAACCGCCTTACAGAACAAAGACTATGGGCCAGTTATATAGGGCGCTGGTCCCTGGGTGGGGGAGGCATCTGGTCTCAGGGTGGGGGAGGCATCTGATCTCCGGGTGGGGCAGATATCTAGTCTCAGGGTAGGGGCAGACATCTGTTCTTAGTTCCTGATAGTCATTTGTTTTACTGGATAGGCATCAGAGATCAGAGCAACGCCCTATACCCTGATCTTTCAGTTGTCATTGATGATGGCTGTCAGCATAGACTCTCTACCTGGGGGCCATCACATTCCTAAGGAACTCAAAAGAACAAAGTTATCAATTTATAGCAGCTGGGAGGGGCCATAAAATCTACAGAACATGTCTGGGTTGGTTAATCAGAGGTCACTCAAAGTTATAATAGGGTTTCTTTTCTATAATATGGCTTCCCTTATGTCAACCTTGTGTTGAGCCGGTATCAGTTTCACTTATCCAACCTTCTCTCTCTTTCGTTTCCCGTAGGGTCTTCTATTCTAACAAGACCAGTATGACTATTACTTAGACTCCATTCATTGCCATGTTGGCATTAAGTGCTGATTTCTCCAGCCTGATATGCCTTCTTTGCACTCTCTGTTGAGAAGGAATAACTGGGCAAAGAACAGATTGATTCCCCTCCCCTTGCCAAACACGGAATTAATTGGCTCATTTTATAAGGTAGTGTGGACAAGATTCAGAATTCAAGGAGGTAGACATGAAGCACGAGGATTTTTCAAAAGAGTATTTTTTAACCTAATATTAAGCTATAATCAGAAGTTACCTGTACTTGTTCCTCAACCCTCTTTGGCGAGAGTTTTTTTTTAATTCAAAAATTCCAGTAGTGAAAACAACACTAACTGCCTTTCCCACCACCACCCCCCTGCTCCCGTCTAAGGAAAGGCAGATAAATAGAAGGTCCTTCAGAGTCAAATTACACACTCAAAGCACTGCATACTCTAACTCCCTTTGCTGGTCTAAACAATTGATAGCAATACCCTTTGTGGTAGTCAGATGTTCTTGCCAAAAGGATAGGGGCTAGAAAGTCCAGAAATTTGGGAATTTGCAGGATTGGAAGAAGGGAATGCTTTTCAGGCCCAACTCACAACATAAAATTCAGAGCCTTTGTGTGACAAAGGCATAAGAGTTCATCCTCTTGGCAAGGAATAAATCAAGGGTGTGACCAATACACCCATTAATAAAAGCTTTTAATGGATTAAGGTGAAGTCAAGCAAATCCTTTTAGTTAGACCAAATGGCCTGGGGGTGGTAGGGGAGGACGGGATGTTAAGGGTGTGGTTCTTCCACTGGAGCTTGATAAACTCAGGAACTTTCAATTAAGCCCAGCAGAATCATGGGGCAAGAAAGCCAAAAAATATAGAAAACCCAAAAAAGTATAACTAGAAGTGAACTCTGGATGGGGTTATTAGTGCTTTCAGTTAACTGGAATCAAGTAGATAACAAGCTAACAAGAGTAGGTGACAAAAGAACCACCATCTTAGACTAAAAGATACTATGACTGTTCAAGATATAAAATTATGCTTAGCCTCCAACCTTGTATCAGCAGGAAACAGATTAAGAAAGCTACTCAGTCCCTCAGGAGGGCATATTCTCCAATGATCTTTTTGAACATAACTAAGGAGCAAAATAGAAAAGGAAGGAAATTCCAGAGGGTGGAACCAAGGGTTACAGAGAATCATGGGCTGTGAAGCCTTCTCAAGGAGCAAAATTGGAGCTAATACGGACCAGTTTCTGCAGTGTATCTTCTCGTTCCCTATTCAAATGGGAGTATTTTGTGTGTATCTTGTGCCTGTTCCACCATAGTATATTGGGTGTATAAGGGACAGATAGTTCATACTTTTAACTCATAGGTGTGGTGAATCAGATTATTGTTCATCAAACATTTACTCCCATCCACTTTTCCTGTGTGTGGGAGTATATGTCCCTGTCCCAGTGACCTTCAGTGTGGCCTTGCTTTGTGACTTGTGCACATAACACGTGACTTGCTTTGGCCAATGGAATGCGAATGTATACAGTATAGGCAAAGGCTTCAAATCCTGTGCATTTGGCTTTTGCTCCTTTGCTCTTGTAAACCGTCATGGAACTAGCATGTCTCTTGGACCAAGAAAATGTGGAGACACCTGGAACAGAACTGAATCAAATCTGAGTGAAAACAGAAATGTTTGTTGTTTTAAGCTACTGAGTTTAGGAGTGGTTTGTTATACATTATTATTGCATTAATAGCTAACTAGTACACTATTTCTTTGGATGAAGAGAAGCTACATCTGGATACAATGTCCAGAATCCACATATCATTCCAGATGTAGAGTCTGTCATGACTTGAGCTTGATACTATAATTAGAGGAGACTTTTGGGTTGTCAACTTGGGGGAAGTGGTGAATGTGCTTGGGGTGCAGAGAGAAGAGTGAATTAGATATTTAATGGCCATAAGGTATACGATGGTAGTCAGCAGAGCTGTTCACTATATGTTCTGTTTCCCCCCTTCCAGGCATATAGTACAGAGAATTGTATTTGCTGGCCCCCTGTGATTGTGTGAGGTCAAGTAACTAGTTCTGACAAATGAGTTGTGAGCAGAAGTGACGTAATTGCTAACGCAAGAACCTTGAGAGCTTTCTTTTCATTTTTGCACAGTGATTGGTGTTTTAGATGATGGCTGCTCTATCAGCCTGGGTCCTGAGTGAGGACACTGATGACATAGAGCAGAGCCTCACAAACACTCAATGGAAGTGTGGCATTAGTGAGAAATAGAAATCTTTGTTGTGTTAGGCTCACTAGGATTCTGCAGTGGGAGGAAAGATATTCTTTCCCATCTATTTTTGGACTTGGTGTCTGGATGTGGGATTGTTGGGTTGATATTTTTCTAGTATACTCAAATTATATAGTTATTATAGCCCATTCACATTCTGCTTGCTCAATGCCTATGCTCTGCTGGTTATTAAATATTTTGAATGTCACTCCTGTGGCTGGCCAAAAATAATGAAATGTGCACAGTGTGCTATTACAATGAACATTTTGAGCTTGCAGAATATTAGTTTACTCGTTTAAAAATTTTACTTCTTGGATTATATAATTGGTATAGAATCCCCAAAGAGGGTGGCTTGTCTCACATTATCATAGTACTAAGCAGTGTGGATAAAACCTGGGCTGAGAATATGTAAGCTCTACCCTAGGAGGCTATAAAATAAAGAATGTCAAAGGCTTTCTTTTTGTGTGTGTGTGAGGAAGACTGGCCCTGGGCTAATTTCCGTGCCCATCTTCCTCTACTTTATATGGGACGCCACCACAGCGTGGCTTGACAAGTGGTGTGTCAGTCCGCGCCCGGAGTCCGAACCTGTGAACCCTGGGCGGCTACAGCAGAGTGCGCAAACTTAACCGCTATGCCACTGGGCTGGCCCCATGTCAAAGGCTTTTGATGTGAGAATTGAAATCCAAGTGCTTCCCTGTCCCTTTGTTAAACAGTACTGGGAGCAGGCATACCGTCCTTAAATTAAACAGTTCTGAGACTCAACATACTTCCTACCTCTGAGCTAAATAATTTTAGGTTGAAGAATACACTAATTTCTTTGCTAAATAATACTAAAAACAGGTAAAAACAGCTTAGTTGCTTGCTCCAGGACATACTTTGTAAATCAACAAATAAGTTTACTTGTTAAGCCTAGAATATACAAATCAAGACTCACTTACCTCACTGTGCCCACCAATCCCAAGTGATGATGCTGTAAACTGTGCCCAATCCTCAACAGTTCCCCACCCGGTAAGGCCTACTTTAAAACCACCCAGGGCCAGCCCAGTGGCGCAAGTGGTTAAGTGAGTGTGCTCCGCTGCGGCGGCCCTGGGTTTGCCCGTTCGGATCCCGGGTGTGCACCAAGGCAACGCTTGTCAAGCCATGCTGTGGCGGCTCCCATATAAAAAAAAGTGGAGGAAGATGGGCATGGATGTTAGCCCAGGGCCAGTCTTCCTCAGCAAAAAGAGGAGGATTGGCACTTGTTAGCTCAGGGCCCATCTTCCTCACAAAATAAAATAATAAAAAAATAAAACCACCCAGCCCAGGTGCTAAAACTCTACAAATATCCTGTCTTAATTTCCCATTCTGAGAAGCTACTGAGGTTCAGGCAAGGTCATGTTCTGCCTTACTGCAGTAGATCTAATAAACCTACCATTCCTCCATCCAACAGGGTTTTCTGACAGTTTTTTAAGGAGTCAACTCACTAAATTGCTTTCTTTTTTCTTTTTTTGAGGAAGATTGGCCCTGAGCTAACATCTGTGGCCAATCTTCCTCCTTTTTTCATTTTTTCTCCCCCAAAGCCCAGTAGATAGTTATATGTCATACTTGTATATCCTTCTAGTTGCTCTATGTGGGATGCCACCTCAGCATGGCCTGATGAGCGGTGTGTAGGTATGTGCCCAGGATTCGAACTGGTGAACTCTGGGCTACTGAGGCAGAGCGTGTGAACTTAACCACTATGCCACCAGGCCGGCCCCTAAATTGCTTTCTTAAGTGGGAAGTTTCACTAGCCTGCATGAGGGTGATGAAATCACTTTATCAAGGCTAGCATTAAATATGATTACATTTGGAATTCTTTGCTTATTTGAGAGGGAAAAAAAGTATTTTGTTGTGTTAATTTACACTCTGATCACTCTTAAGTTTGAACACATTTCAAGTTTTAATTATTCCATCTATCAAATAACACATGTGGATCTAAAATTAAGGTCCAATATTATGTGCTGCCTTGAAATCTGGTGAAATTGGGAGGGGCTTCGATGGACTAACTTCAAGTTCCCCCACTCCATTCTGCTCTCAAGGGTAAGGTCCCCTAGACAAAAAACACTCCTTATTAAAGAGACTGGTGCAGTTCCTGCTTATCAATGACTAGTGGGCTTCAGTTCCTTGCCAGCAAGTGGAATTATTCAAATAAACCAATCTCACCCTCCTAGGAACCAGGGGGCACTCCACCCTCTTGATACTACAAAGCTTGCCTCCCATGGCACCTGGTTGCTCACTTTGTCCCCAGCTACAAGCCCTGTGTGGCGCTTGCCTGGTGTGTCCTCCTTCCCCAGGCTGTGATCATGTGACATAGGTAAACTGTCATTGATTTCACCTGTCTACAGTCAGGAGTTGTGTCTTCGGTCATCCTCGTAACCCTAGGGCAGGAATCCTTTTCTCATCAACTGCGTGAAGAGAAGGAGATTAAAACAATACTACAAATATTCATTGTGTGCTTGCAATATGTCAAGCGGCGTGCCAGTTGCAGAGGTCATCATAGTGAACAAAGCAGACTTACTCTGCCCTCACAGGGCTGATAGGTTTGTGAAGGAGATAGACATTAAACAAATAGCCACACAATAATATATAATTAAAATGGGGCTAAATGCTATGAAGGAAAATGTCAAGGTGCTTTTGTGAATTGTTCATATCTTTGGAGCATTTATCTATTGGGCTCTTAGTGTTTGTCATCTTAATTTACTTGAGCTAATAATATAGTTGAATATAAACCTTTGTCAAATTTCTTGTGTGCAGTTTTCTCTGTTTGCAGCTTAGTTTTTCTATTTTATAATATAGATGTTTTAAATTTTATGTTGTCAAATTGATCAATATTTCCCCTCCTGATTTTTTTGTTGCTTTTAGTTTTCTTCTCCTTCAGAAATTTAGTAAGCATGCATTTATTTTTGTACATACATAAATTTTTTTATTTGAAAAGAAATATATGCATATATATTAAATGCCCATACAAAAAATGTCAAATAGTAAAAAAGAATATAGAACGGAAAGTAAGACTTCTTTCCACTCCAGATCTCCAGACACACCAATGGGTCTAAAGTGTTCTTTTAGAATTTTCTACGCACATATACGCATATAGCCTTTAAACTATGATAGCCTACTACAAACTCTCTTGTGCTCCTTGTTTCTTTTGCTTAACAATATATCTAGGATCTTCCTAGATTAGTATGTGTGTTTATAGCCCATTTTTTAGAATAGCTGCACAGTTTTCCACTGAACACCTCAAGATGAACAACTATGCCTCCAGTCTACCGTGTTATAGATAAAGCTGCAATCAACAGTTTTGTAAATATCTCTTTGTACATATATGCAAGAATATCAATGGTTAAAGTTTTAAAACTTGAACTGCTGGGCTAAAGCAATTGTTTATTAAGAACCCTCCATATACTAAGAAAATCAGCACTTTGTCAAATATGTCATAATTATTTTTCACAGTTTGTCGTTTAAGTTTGTTTGTGGTATTTTTGGCCTTACAGAAAATAAACGTTTATGTAGTTCAATTTATCAATCTTTTCCTTTATGGTTTCAGGGATTTACATCTTGTTCAGACATATACCAAGATTAATATATGTTTTTTCCCTACTATATATAAGATTTCATTTTTACATTTAAATTTTTGACTCATATGAAGTTTCTTTTGGCGAAAAGAAAGAGATAGGGAGCCAAGTTAATTTTTTTCCAGATGGCTTCTCAGCGTCCCAACACCATTTATTACAAACCAATTTTTTCCCTACTATTTGATATGTTGCCTTTATCCCATACTAAATTCCCCTTTACACTGAGATCTATTTCCATAGATTACATTTTGTTCTATTGATCTGTTTGTTTATTCATGCATCAGGACCAAACCTTTTAAATTACTGTACTTTATAAGACATTTTATACATTAGCTTTTATTCCATGTGGAATCAATTTTGGTATATGATGTCATGCAAGAATTTAAATGCCAAATAAATCCACACTAGATAGAAAGAAGAAAGAAGTTAAAGAAAATGGAGGTGCTTGGTATAGATCTCTCATGATTTGTTTGTATAATTAGTTCATGAAAGGTGGGAAAAGAGAAAGGATAGCTTAAGAGTATGATATTTTTGTCATTTTATTACTAAAAATATATTATGGTATTTATTATTATTAACAATATAATAAATTAATATTGGTGTTAAGATATGACTATATTGATCAGTTTTCTGTCCCTACAGTTCTTTGGAATTGTTAACATTAAATTTTGCTTTGGGAAAACTCTATCCTGTTATTACACTACCCCACCCTTCTCCCTTTATATTTTTGTCTTTCCTGTTTTTATGATTTTTATAAAAAAAGATTTAAATACAAAACAAAATGTTTGAATTTTGCTACAGTGCTCCAAAGAGGAGCATACCATGGAGCTGAGCCCAGAGTCTTTGTCCAACAGACTAAACTTGCCTCTAATTATACATATTAGCTTCCTTTTAGTGAAATACAAAATGAACTACATCTCTAAAGAAAACAGAAGCTTTAAGCACTGGAAGAGTTTAAAAATAAGACTACAAAAGTAAATGACACTAGGTTTCCTCCTCCTGTGTGTGTCCCAGAAATAGAGCTTAATTTCCCAAGAAACACAACAGTTTAGGGTTGATTTCAGCAGCAATTTTGTGGCAGTCACGGTTCACAGCAGTCTCCACCACAGAGACTGAGAAAGCCAACCACTGACTTCCTTAATCTTACTTGTAGCCAGTTGTGACTGATGTTGAAGCATAAGACTGTTGGTGCATATTGGGAAAGATTTTTCTTCCTTTTTTTTTGAGGAAGAGTCACTCTGAGCTAACGTCTGCTATCAATCTTCCTCTTTTTTTGCTTGAGGAAGATTAGCCCTGAGCTAACATCTGTGCCAATCTTCCTCTATTTTGTATGTGGGTTGCTGCTACAGCATGGCTTGATGAGTGGTATAGGTCTGTGTCTGGGATCTGAAACCGTGAACCCAGGCTGCCAAAGTGGAGTGTGCTGGACTTAACCACTATGCCACCAGGCCAGCCCCACTTTTTCTTTTCTGATGAAAGAGAATGCTATAGATTGAATATTTGTGTCCTTCTAAAATTTATATGTTGAACTCTAATCCCTAATGTGATGATATTATGAGATGGGGCCTTTGTGAGGTAATTAGGTCATGAGAGGGGGAGTCATCGTGAAAGGGATTAGTGCTCTTATAAAAAAGATCCCACAGAATTCCTTGCCCCTTCTGCCACGTGAGGATACAGTGAGAAGACAGTTCTCTACGAACCAGGAAGTGAGTCCTCACCAGACACTGAATCTGCCGGTGCCATGATCTTGGACTTCCCAGCCTTCAGCACTGTGAGAAATAAATGTTTGCTGTTAAAACCACTCAGTCTACGGTATTTTTGTTATAGCAGGCTGAGCAGACTAAGAGGTGATATCTGGCTGATACCATCTCTTCTCCCCTTTTTCTCTCTTGAAGACAGACTTGATGTCTGGAGTTCCAGCAACTATTTTTTAAACATGAAGTATGCACAAAGATTATCCAGGGCCTTGGCCTGAACTTTGACACCAGGACTCCCTGTCTCCAAATATCTTGTGTGGGAAAAAAAAACCTTTATTTGAGTCACTGTTAGTTAAGTGTTCTATAAGGTGCAGCCAAGAATGGTAGACAACTAATAGAGACAGTATAGTAACATATAAAGCAATAATTAAAAAAATACAAATCAAGTAATAAAGTGGTTTCTTGCCTACATAGCTTCAATGAGGATTTTTTCAGCAGATGTTTATAGGAGTTGAAAAAAGATAAAGTGCCAATGGATTTCATTTGAAGACTTAAATATGAAGACCCTACTTACATGATGTAGAGGATAATGTTCTCTTTGAGTTATCCGATGAAAAGTTATTAAGAGGATTCACAGAGCTAAAAAACAATCTCAAGAAATACTCTATTCTTGCCACTCATTTTCTGTCAGATGGAGAATGAAACAAAATTTCTTTGAGTGTTTTTTTGAACTGGTTTCAAGTTTAAAAAGCTCTACATCCCAAGATCATAACAGACATTTGCCTGTATTTTTTCATTTTTAAAGTTTTATTGTGTATGTTTATATTTAACATTTTAATCTGGCCAGAATTAATTTTTGATTGTAGTGTATGGTGTGAGAGAGGTTAAACTTTGTTATTCCAATGGAAAGGCATTGTCCTCAACTGTATATTGAGTAATTTACCCTTTCTGCATTCATTTGAGCTGTCACCATTTATCACTCCATTATCATATAGACGAGTCCATTCCTGGACCTTCACTGTTGTCACAATGTACTCACATATTTCCACGCCTCTATGATGCCGTGTTAGCCACTGTACTTTGTCTTTAGTTTTCAGAAGGTAATATGGTGTGTCTTGGTGTGGATTTCTATTTGGGGGGGATTTGTTCAGCTTCTTTATTCTATAGGTTTATGTCCTTTCCCAAATTAGGGATATTTTCAGCCATTACTTGTTTGAATACTTTTTCAGCCCCCCATTCTGTCTCTTCTAGGGATCCAATGGTTAGATCTTTTGTTATTGTCCCACAAGTCTGTGAGGCTCTGTTTTTTTTCCCCAGACTTTTTTCTCTCTGTTGTTCAGATTAAGTAAATTCTTTTATTTTTCCTGAGGAAAATTCGCCCCGAGCTAATATCTGCCACCAATCTTCCTCTTTTTGCTTGAAGAAGATTCTCTCTGAGCTAATATCCGTGCCAATCTTCCTCTATTTTGTATGTGGGTCACTGCCACAGCATGGCCGCCAATGAGTGGTGTAGGTTTGTGCTGGGGGAACTGAACCTGGGCCACAGAAGCAGAGCGTGCCGAATTTAACCATTAGGCCACAGGGCTGGCCCCAGATTAAGTAAATTGTATTGGTTAGTATTCAAGTTTCTGATTCTATCTTCTATCATTTCCACTCTACTATTGAGCCCATCTGGTGAGTTTTCATTTCAGTTATTACATTTTTCAGTTTTATAATTTGCATTTTTTAACTTATATTTCTTTGCTGATATTTTCTATTTTTTGTTCATTCCAAGAAAATTTGTAATTGTTTTAAGAGCATTTTTTGTGATGGCTGCTTTAAAATCTTTGTCAGATAGGTCCAATATCTGATTCATCTCAGTATTGGCAGCTGATTATCTTTTCTCATCCAATTTGTGATTTTCCTGGTTCTTGGTATGACAAGTGATTTTCTATTGTATCCTAGGCATTTTGGATATTGTTAGGAGACTCTGAAGCCTATTTAAATCTCATATTTTAGCAGGCAATTAAGATGTAGGCCTTGGCTTACTTTTGTGGGCTGTGGTTCCAATGATGATCTCGTTTTCAGCGCTCTCACGGTGCTGTTCTGGTCTCCTTAATTCACCTGGGGCTGCTGGTGCTCCTGTGGTCCCTGTTGGTGCCTCCTGCTGGGGCCAAATACCCTTCTCTGGTCGTGGTGTTGCTGAGTGGGCAGGGGAGATAACGGCAGGCCCCGGGGGAGGAGAGCAGACCCTGGGCTGCCTGGTGCTGGTGGGATCCTGCTCAGTTCCTGCTGGTGCCGTGCATGGGGAAAGGCACTTCCCTGGGCCTAATGTTGCTTCTAGGCAGGAGGTGGGGGATGCCAGGGCCCTTGGGACAGAGAGAGTTTCCCTGCTTCCACTCTCTGGGCTTCCAGGTGTTGGTGGGCTTCCCTCCTGATGTCTCTTGATGCCTCAGGGCAAGGAAGAGCCTACCTGAGTCACCTTGAGCTGTGGGGTGTAGGGAAGGCAAAACTTTACCTCTATCCATCTGAGGTTTTTAGCTGGGACTCTTTAAGAAAAAACAGAATAATAAGAGAAAAACAAGGTTTTTTAATGCACGCAGTCCACATCACATGAGACAAACCTAAACCAAAAGTAACTGAAGTTGGCAGCTTAGAATTCCAGCTTATGTAGCATCTTCAACAAAGAACAATAAATTTGTAGAGAAATGACAGGACAAAGGAAAGCCATTTTAGGCTTCCAAGGGCCATGAACTGTGGGAAAGTAAATATTTGGGAGGGAACTAGTGGAGTAAGGCTTGTTTGTATTTCCTCTGGTACCGTCTCTGGGCTGATGAGGGTCTATCTTCAGTAAAAGGAGAATTTAAATGTTGCCTTTCGGCAGATAAGGGGGAGCTTTTTCTGCCTTTGCTGCTTCTTAATAGCCGTCAGCTCAAAATAATTTTTATGTCAATGAGTCATATTTTGGGGTGACATATTCTGGTTTCCTTCAGGGGGAAGGAGGTCAGGAAATGCTGGGCCTGGGTTGCCTTCTGCTGGAAGTGGAGGACGGGGATGCCAGCCCTGCTCTGCCCATTCTCCTGATAGCCTGCCTGCTGCCAGTTGGTTTGGAGCAATGGACAAGGCTCCCTGCTGGGTGTCTGCTGGGCTGCCCCTTTCCTGGTCCTTGGGCCAGAGAGAGCATGCTTTTCTTGGGGCTTCTTTTTGGTCTATGCCTGTTGGCGGTTGCAGGTTGCAGGCCTCTCTCTCCAACATAGTTTGAGATAAATGGGAGACAAAAAGAAAACCCAGGGAACTTGCTGCCTTGTTGTTCTTCAAGTCTGGAGGTTCCTAGCCAGTTTGCCTTCTTTTTTCCATCTTTCAGAGTCCTTTTGTGGTTGTCTATTTCTGTGGTTGTCTTTAGAGGAGAGGAGCAGGGAAACGTGCCTATATGGCATCTCTTCTAGAAGTTGTATCTTTAAAGTAAACTTCGATTTCTCCCAGTCCCTCCCCCCCAATATTATCAACTTGTGGTATACATATTGACCAGTGGGAAACCACGCAAGGGAGGTAGCTAGGCAGATACGTTCTCCCTGCTCTTACCCTCTATGGGCTGTTCTGATGTGTAGTTTCTTCCTGCAAACCTTTTGGTCTCCCATGCGCGTGAACGGTGGATGCTGAGCAACCTGCCGCTCTTTGGTGGCTTGTTTTGAAGCAGTGGCCAGCATTGTGCTGCGCTGCATTTAACTGGTTGATATTCTCATTTCCTTCAACTCTGCGTTTTGCGTCTCCCAGTACGTTACCAGCACTCTAATTCTTCCCCAAGTGCTGCTTTTTTTTGGAGGACTTGGACTAGAACAATGCCGAAGTATTTAGGGATGACCAAGTATTTAGGAATGACCTAAATACTTGTCATAATGTCTACAATTCACTTTCAAACTATGTGATGGGGGGCCGGCCCCGTGGCCTAGCGGTTAAGTGCTCGCGCTCCGCTGCTGGCGGCCCGGGGTTCGGATCCCGGGTGCGCACCGATGCACCGCTTGTCAGGCCATGCTGTGGCGGCATCCCATATAAAGTGGAGGAAGATAGGTGCAGATGTTAGCCCAGGGCCAGTCTTCCTCAGCAAAAGGAGGAGGATTGGCATGGATGTTAGCTCAGGGCTGATCTTCCTCACAAAAAGCAAACAAACAAACTATGTGATAGGTATACAGGTGTCAATTAAACTCTACTTTTAATTTTTTGAAGTTTTGGAAATTTAATTTCATTTTATGTTCTAATATGTTATATTCCCATGAAGAGTCCTAGCAAGGTCATTTGTTTTCGTAAAAATCACAAAAGTAAGATTTTACAGCAATGTGTAAAGACCACTGTCTTGTTGGGGTGGAAAAATTTTCCTCTATCCTTCAAAGGTTCTTTTGACTGGTCTAATAATTAAATTGATATGAAACAGATTAACAGGAGAAAAACTAATTTTGTACATAAGGGAACCCCACATACATGCGAGGTTCGAAGAGAGAAAGGTAAAGTGAGGTATATATGCCATCTTGAGCCAAGGAATGGGATGGGGCCCATGGCCTCAGACGGGAGGAGGGCAATTCACAGGACGAGGAGAAGAGCAGATGTTCAGTAATTAGATGTTTGGGCTGCCACACAGATAGGTCATAAAAATTTATTTCTGGTAATAACTCTTATTATGGGCAAGGCCCCCAATTTAAATTCTTTAGGGGAGAGAAGAGTTTCTCTTGAGCCCGCAGGGTCTCGATTGCTTTTAGCTCCAAATAATCCACACGCCCAAGTGGCGCATCTTGGGAGGCTGTTCTGAATCCCTGCAGTCTTTTTCCACTCCAACTTCTCATGTTGGTAGCATTGCAGTGGCTGTGGGCGTTGTTGGAATCTGGCGAAAGGGAAGATGACTTGGGACTGCATTTAAGTTGGGTTTCATGGGATATATTTATGTGATTTGTAGTCAATTCATGGTTATTGCTCACCACCCTGATGTAGAAATGGATTTCTGGAATTCTCCTGCCCACTGTGCCAGCTTACCTGGCATCCTGTCTTCCACAGGTGCGGGTGCAGAGCTCCCATAACAACAAGAACGTCTACTATGTGGCAGCACTGGAAGTAGGTGCAGTTAGGAGAAGCAAGGCTTGAATTGTATGGAACGTGAAGCTAGTCTCTAGAAATCATTGCAAATATCCAACATGCAAAATTACAGTGGGATGACTTAGTTCTCATTAATACCTAGTCAAAACTATGAATAATTAAAACAATTTTGATCAATCATCCCAGACAAAAGATCAAATTATTTTCCTCTTCTCTTTGTAAAAGTAATATCACAAAGATAGTATTATATAAAGAGGCAATTGAAACATATACAGCCATATATTTTGAGGATCTTCTGTTGCCTGGAAAATCTGGGAATGAGAAATACTTTATTTTTGAATCTAGCAAGTCCTGGATTCTTTATATTTCCTTTCAGTTTCCTTAAAAACTGAACAGTTCCCTTTTAAGCCGATCTCTTTCTTTTTTTTTTTTCATGAGGAAGATCAGCCCTGAGCTAACATCCGTGCTAATCCTCCTCTTTTTGGTGAGGAAGACTGGCTCTGAGCTAACATCTATTGCCAATCCTCCTCTTTTTTTCCCCAAAGCCCCAGTAGACAGTTGTATGTCATAGGTGCACATCCTTCTAGTTGCTGTATGTGGGATGCGGCCCCCGCATGGCCGGAGAAGCGGTGCGTCAGTGCGCCCCGGGATCCGAACCTGGGCCTCCAGTAGCGGAGCACGTGCACTTAACCGCTAAGCCACGGGGCCGGCCCCTAAGCTGATCTCTTTCTATTTGTATCTTACAGGCAGCCAATAGAGGGTAAGCGGCATTTTCAATATTCTTCCTGGAAATCTCCTTGGCTACATCATAGAGTATATTAGATACATTTTCTAGTTTCCACACTATTGCGGGCAAGAGTGTGTTACACTTTCCGCTGCTACATAACAAGAGGCTCCTTTCCTCCAGCTTTCAATAATATTTTCCTGTAAGTCCTCCCTGACAGCTTCCTCCAGGCTCTTTCAGTTCTCACTAATAGTCTCTGCGAGGTCCTTCTAGCTTCCTCCTGCTGCCTGGTCTCAAAGCCAATGCCATGTGTTTTAGGTTTTTGTTATGGCAGCATTTCACTTTTAGGTAGAAAATTTGTTCTGGTTATTTATTGCCGGGTAACAACCGAAAATTGCAAAAACTCTCGGCACAAGTGACTCCGTGTCCCACTCCCCCACCAGCTAAGAGATTTGACCAAGCTCTGCATGGCTTCCAGCAGCCTAAGGCCGTGTCCTTGGGACAATCCAGCCCCCCTTAAACTCCAGCCTGGAAAAGCTCAAGGCTGCCAAAAGAATTGACTGTTTCTTTCAGCCAAAACCTGATGATAGGCACCTGTCTTCCCTTTCTTAAAGTATTTGCTTTGCAATTGTAAATCCTTTCTCTGTCTCTTTGAGATGCGTATGTACCTGCTTCAACCCAGGAATGTCTTTCCCAAAGACTTGGGAGACATTCCTTTGAAAAGTAATTATCAAGAAGAAAAGGGCCAGTTAAGCAGACACGGATGGCTAATCACACCCCTTAACGTCCTTCAGTACCTTTTCTTTAGCGCGTACAAGATTTTTGCTGGTGAGCAATACAGGAGGGCTCAGCTGGTGGGTCTGGCTTGGGGTCCCTCTTGAGGCTGCCGTCAAACAGTGGCTGGAGCTGGAACAGCAGGGGCTAGAGCAGTGGGGGCTGGCTGGGCAATTCGCTCACTTCCTGTCATCTCAGGGTCTCTCCGGGTCATCTCTCTGCGTGGGCTGGTCTGGGCCTCTGGGCAGTTGGACTGCTTACTCTGCAGCTGCGGGCTTCAGGGGCCAGTATTCCATTGAGCGGGGCAGAAGCCACAATGCCTTTTTTTTTTTTTTATAATTTTATTTATTTTTTCCCCCAAAGCCCCAGTAGATAGTTGTATGTCATAGCTGCACGTCCTTCTAGTTGCTGTATGTGGGACGCGGCCTCAGCATGGCCGGAGAAGCGGTGCGTCGGTGCGCGCCCGGGATCCGAACCCCGGGCCGCCAGCAGTGGAGCACCCGCACTTAACCGCTAAGCCATGGGGCCGGCCCTCACAATGCCTTTTTCTGATCTAGCCTTGAAAGTCACGCAGCATCCCCTCCACCGCTTTCTAAATAGAATGTTACAGCTGTCACAAGTGGGTCACAAGTGGGCCCAGAGTATGTGGCAGGAAGAGCAGAAAAGCAGACCCCATTTCATGATGGGAAGAGTGTCAAGGTCACATTGTAGACGAGCCCGAGGAATGTCAGATACTCTTGGGATCGTTTTGGGGAAATGCAGTTTGCCATAATTGTCTACTTTTCAAGCATTCAGATTTAATATCGCACAGTCTTTTATACCTACAAATAGAAATATTTCTTTCTCCCTTCATTTTCTATTGTAAATTTAGATTCTCTCTCTTATTTGTGGGAGTTTACAAAATTGTAGCCATTTGTCCAGAGCTTATAAAGCTGGGAGGAGGGCCGGCCCCGTGGCTTGGTGGTCAAGTGCGCGCGCTCCGATGCTGGTTGCCCGGGTTCGGATCCCGGGCGCGCGCCGAGGCACCACTTCTCCATCCATCCTGAGGCCGAGTCCCACATACAGCAACTAAAAGGATGTGCAGCTATGACATACAACTATCTACTGGGGCTTTGGGGAGAAAAAAAATAAATAAAAAATCTAAAATATAGCTGGGAGGAAAAGGCTTTACAAACGTTGTTAGAAATCTGTGCTTTTGAGATCTTTCTTAACCAATTCATGCTCTGGGCAACTGCGATTGCCCAACTACCTTCATTATTAGCTCTAGCATTCAAGCCCAGGGACTTTAGCCTCCTGAGATTTTTTTTTTTCCCATTTTAAAAATAAAGCAATAAAAATTGGTAGTGAGATATAAAAATTAATTAACATTAACTTTTCTATCCTTGAAAGTAATTACAAGCTCACTGGAGAAAGTTGAGAAAATAGAGATAAGTAAAAAAGGAGAAAATAAAGTCAGCTATGTTGAGTTTGAACTTCAAAAATCTCTAATTAAGAATCTCAATAAGTTCTTGATAATGGTATTTTTTTCCCCTGTAAGGCTATGTAAGGAACACAATAATGTGCAAAAATGAGGGTTTTTTTCAAAGATTTTTTTATTCCACACTCTCTCCCGCCTTTAATTATCCAGAGAATAGCAACAAAAGAACATGAAGATACTCGCCGCCACTCGGATAAAATCCCAAGTCCAAGTCTGAGCAACTTTTGGGGACTTTGAAGCAGATGGGTATACCTGGAAGGGTGTTCTCATGGAATCCTGAAGAAAAACTAGTCTGTGAAGCAGCTCCACTCTATAGGGATCAGAATGCTGAGATGCTTGAATCTTTTCCTCCTTAACTGAGTTTGATTTATGTCTGATGTGATGGACAGAAGCCTAGACTACAGGTGCGGCTGTTGGATCCTCATGTAGGATGGAAGTCCCATCTTTCCCCATCTCCATCTGTCTGTGCCGTTCCCTGTACTCCCTATGTTTGACAGAATTTTAACTTGGCACTACAGTTAGTTTTCTCTTTCTGCACTTGCTTAGTTCTAGACTCAGGCTTAAATTTTTTGGAAAGCATGTTTTTCCCTAATCGTTTTAGTGTAGTCTGTTACAGAGCTAAATTTATACTGTGTATAATCTCTATATTTTGACTGACAGTTTTCTACTCTGATTTTAATATACAACAATCCATATTTATAAACAGTTTCTGTACAGTATTTCTGACCCAGAGATGCAGTCACTATAGAATATTTGAGGGCAGGAAATTTGAGGCCTTTGGGGAGTAAAGAAATTTCCTCAAATAATTTTCTACTACAATATTCTTAACTCCATCTACAAATATAACCATTGTTAACACTTGGCTTTATATTTTTCCAGTCATTTATTTCTCTGAAATTTTCTTTTTACATAATTGAGATTATATTGAATATCCTATTTTGTAACCTGTCCTTTTCTATGTTATATATATAGACTTCAACAATAATTTTAATGGCTCAATAGTAATCCAATTGTTATTGAACCAGGTTCATTTTTGCCCACCTCCCAGAAAGCCAAACACCGAGATGAAGAGATTGCAGCAGAGAGAGGGTTTAGTTGCAAGGCAGCCAAGTGAGGGAGATGGGAGAACAAGTCTCAAATCCACCTCCCTGATAATGGGGACTCGGGGATATTTATGGGGTAGAGGGCAAGGTGGTCTGAAATGTGGAGATAGATGATTGGAGGTGAGGAGAGGTGAGGTAATTGATGATCTGCGGGAGCGTAGTCAGACTTTATGCCTCTTTGTAGGACGCATGTTCACAAAATGGCGTGTTGGCATGACCTGAGAGTGGAGTTTTTAGCCTCTTGACATCAAGGTCGCTTATCGTACATCTGCTCAGGCCCAGTTGATGGGTTGGTGGTCTCAACCGGCCTGAAGTGGACAAGGGGCTCTAATTCCTGAAAAACAGCTCAAACATCCATTATCATGGTGACCCAGGCTTCAAGGAGATGTTATCTCGTGGGAGTCAGATAGCATATTGCTGTCTTGACATGAGTACAGCCATGTTTGGCCAGTCCATGAACCCACAGCCACCAGCACACATAGAAATACAAAGCGGCTGTCTATGTGGTGGGAACTGGCCCTTCTCCCAGACATAGTTGCAATGTGTAAAATTACAAGATTCTTTGGGCATCATAGCCTGGGACGGACTGGCCATCCATGCTGGGTTGGGGCGGTAACCAAGGAGCTCAATGCACGTACACAACTGATAATCATTTGTGCATGAGAACACCAAATGCTTACTCTGAAAATTACTCATACTATATAAACTGCTGGAGACTGGGGCCTGGTGAGAGTCTCATCTATGTGGGGGACGCCTTGCCCAGGACCTCTTTGGATCAGCACTCCTGCCTAGCCGTGTCAGTTAAAGGGACTCTCCCAGGTGTAAGGGCGTGGATGTTGTAAGTACCTGATCTGATGTTTCTCTTTTTCAATTGGTCTAATGTTTCTCTTTTTCAATCGATCTGATGTTGTTTCCTCTTTTTATTGACCTATTTGGATGTTATAAGTACCCAGTCTGATGTTTCTTTGTATATAGCTACTTCCTGTATTCTCCATATCTATTTGCTAACTTTCGCCTTTGCCCTTCCGTATATAATAAAGTGTGCACTCAGTCCATTTGTTTGGGATGGAAAGTTCCTATTTACATCTCCGATCGAATCCATTGAACCTCTTAAAACAATTGCCTAAACAGCACAGTTAACAATGGGCAGGGAACAACTAAAAGCTACAATCAGTAATTGCAAAAAGGAAAAAAAAAACTTTAGCTCCTAGCTACATCATCATCAATGGCTAACTGTTTGCTGGTTTCACATTATGATATATCACAATTTATTTCATTAATCAATTACTATTAGACATTTTGGTTCTGTGGGGGATCAGAATTTGCCACTCCAAAATGTGTCTCTTTGGCTTGATTATTATTTTTGTGTGTGTGAGGAAGATTAGCCCTGAGCTAACATCAGCTGCCAATCCTCCTCTTTTTGCTGAGGAAGATTGGCCCTAGGTTAACATCCGTGCCCATTTTCCTCTACTTTATATGTGGGACGCCGCCACAGCATGGCTTGATAAGCAATGTTTCAGTCTGCACCTGGGATCTGAACCTGGAAACCCTGAGTCACCAAAGTGGAGAGCGTGAACTTAAGCCTGCCCCTGGCTTGATTATTTTTAAGAACAAAAGACTCAGGAAGAAACTTTGACCTTTCTCCCAACTGCCTAAAATAACTGAAGATATAAAACCTGTCCCAGGAAGGATCTATCACCATAAATAACTCTAGGTGTGGTAGACTGGGAAGAATCTTGGCCCATTTTTATCAAAGTTCTCTCTTGGGTCACATTGTTTATAAATGGCCCAGCAAACAGTACTCAATTTAAACAATACTCATTTAAATTATGAGAGTAAAAAAAGAGTAGCCATCAAGTAATACTGATCATTAGTTAGAAAATATAGTTTTATGTAAAGGTTCTGAAGTGATCATTCACAACATTAGTAGGTTCCAGTGGGTTATGTTTATGGATAAATTTGGCTAGGAGCTTTTCCATTTTGATTTATTCAGCTATTTCAAAATTAGCACTTCTCAAAACATATTCAGAACAAAAGTAAATATACAATCTTTTTTTTTTTTTAATTTTATTTATTTTCCCCCCCAAAGCCCCAGTAGATAGTTGTATGTCATAGCTGCATTTCCTTCTAGTTGCTGTATGTGGGACATGGCCTCAGCATGGCCTGAGAAGCAGTGCCTCGGTGCGCGCCTGGGATCCGAACCCGGGCCGCCAGCAGCGGAGTGCGCGCACTTAACCACTAAGCCATGGGGCCGGCCCTAAATATACAATCTTTTTTGCTGCTTGTGATACAAAGGTCAGTAAGTTTTGGCAAGTCCATATGGAACACTCCCCATTTGATGATTCACAAATCTTCTTTAATATTCCATATTAAAGTTTTGAGAAGTACTGATGTCAATATATTTGTTTAACTCTGCTTAACTTACTGTTTCCCAAACTTACTTGACCATGGAAATCTTTATTTTTCAAGTCACATTTAACAATATTCTTCAGAATACAATATAGTACATTCTTCTGTAGAAGAATGGCCCTTGGACGAGCAGTAGTCTTCCTATAAATATTAGGAATAGAGACTTAGTAATGTCATTGCTTATCTAAGGATTGAAATCTCCAGAAATATTAGTCATCAGAGTTTGGAACACCTACAAATGAAGAAAAAATATTGTAATAATCAGTGCACTGCTTGGCAAGAAGTATTTATTTAATAAGACATACCATAACCTTTACTAATGAACCAAATATGGATGTAAAGAGAGAAGATCTTATTGATTAAGCATGAAAAAATAAACGAAATTTCCCCTGAATTAAGAGAGATAAACATGTCTTGTTCTTGCTCTCTTCTAACAATATTTTTTCCTCCATGCAGTTGGAAAATGTAAGGACTAAAGCTTTAGAAACGAGTGAATTGATATTCTAAAAAATCTAGCTCCCTTAAGGCAGATATTTTTATGTCTCATGAGGTTGAGTTCTTTTCATTTAGAACCTCATCCTGTCATATTCCAGAAAAGGAATTCTAATCTGGAAAAATATAACTGTACACATTATGTAGTTCCTTGTCATTGGCTACTTGGGTAATATCAAGATGATTACATGAGTCTGGTTCATCAGAGTTGGAGAGCCTTCAGGATAACAGCAGCTTCTGAAATGTTCTCTGGGGATGAAATTGAGAGAGGAAGATGGGACAGTCATGGAAGAACTTAGTTCATCCAAGGTGGTTTTTTCTGAGGGAGAAGTGAGGAGGGAACAGGATAGGAGGCAATAGATAGCTCTCATAGGATAGGATGTTGATAAAGAAAAAAGGAGAACCATTTCTAAGCATTTAAGGAGAGATTTAAAGATTTATTTTCTAGTGGTGAAGGTAATGAATTAATTCTTGTTGGCCTTGTGTATTTCTTGTAGTCTTTAGATATTTATTGTTTTCCAAATCTGTCCTTTGTTTACTCTGTTATGGCATTTAGATGCATGGCTTCAGTTGCTATATTCTGCGCTACTTATTGTATCAACAATAGCTATTGGCATATTTCTCCTACAGCATATGAATGATGTCAAAACATGCATCAATTTTTTATTTCCTTAGTATATTTAATATCCATTGATTGCAAAGAATGGGACCCATCAATTTTAGATGATGTGTTCCTCATGGAAGGACTAAATGGTTCATGATGTGAACATCATTCTATAGTAATGCTACACAGTCACTGCAGAAGTCTTATTGTTGTAATAGATGTTTCCTTTGGCAATTCCTCTGTGTGTGTGTGTGTGTGTGTGTGTGTGTATGAGAAACGAGGTCACAATAACAATAATAAAAGGGTATTGTTCCTCCGAGTCCCTCATTATTCATAGAATACTAAGGACTATTTCAAATTCTCTTCAACTGTTCAAGAGTTCTCCCGGGGTGTCTAGTGTGTGTTTGTGACTGCAATCCTCCCAGATGCCCTTTCCTCCAACAAGTCCTCAGAGACACATTCTCTCAGTTCTAATATGGTATCCTCCATTTGTTCTTGCCTTGCTCTGGCTACTGCAGTGATATTCCTTATTGGTGCTTCTCAATTCAAAACTTAGACTCTTATGGCTCAATGTCCAGATAGAAGTTATGTTCTATACTCCAATATGCTCACAGTATTGAATGGGAGTGTGGTCTGTTAACGATAGTCACAAATTCTTTGCTTCTCCTCCCGTTGAGAGGTAGAGCCTATTTCCCCTACCCTTGAATCTGGGCTGGCTCTAATGACTTCCTTGATCAATAAAATGTGGCAGAAGTGACATTCTGAGGTTTCTGAGTCTAGGTCATAAGAAGCTTTGCAGCTTGCAAGCAGACATCTTGGAATGATCGCTCTGAGATAAGCCAGCTGTGGCAGAAGTCCATCCTATCCGTAACCAGCATGCTGTGAGATAGCCTGAGCCAGCCATGGGGAGAGGCTGCGTGGAGAGAGATATTTCTGTGTCCCCAGTGTTCCATCCATTCCAGCCAGGCACCAGACAGGAGTGAAGAAGCCATCCTGGCCATTCAGCTCCAGCAGACGTGACATGGAGAAGAACCGAGGAAGCAGCTGATAGTCGAAACCGGAGCCCAGATATAAGACCTCATCTCAACTCTCCCTGGCCATTTGAGCCACCTGAGGTCCCAGCGGTGATGCAGCAGGGGCGAGCTCTTCCAGCCTGCTCTGCATGAATCCTGATCTACAGTATCGTGAGCATAATGAGATGATTGTTGGTTTACACCACTAAGTTTTGGGGTGGTTTATTTCTGTCTTAGTTTGTTCAGGTTACTCTAACAAAATACCAGAGAATGTGTGGATGGGTGGCTTATAAACAGTAGAAATTTATTTCTCACAGTTCTGGAGGCTGGGAATTCCAAGGTCATGGCACCAGCAGATTCAGTGTCCAGTGAGAATCTGCTTCCTGTTTCTTAGACAGCGTCTTTTACTGTAACCTCGCAAGGTGGAAGGGGGCAAGGAAGCTTTCTCAGGCCTCTTTTATAAAGGTACTGATCCCATTCATGGAGGCAATAAACTCTCATGACCTAAGCTCCTCCCAAAGGCCCCACTTCCTGATACAATTAACTTGGCGGTTAGGATTTCAACATGTGAATTTTGCGGGGGCACAAACATTCAATCCATAGCAGTTACACGGCAATAGACGACTGGAACAGGGAGAATGTCCTCTTGCCTCCCTTATGTCATCCCATGTTACCCAGGCTAATGAGCAGGTTGCCTGCACTCTCATTGCTCAGAGATTGTAGGGGAAACAGCTGTCCTCTGGTGTGAGTCCCTGGACTGGGGGCTGAGAGAAATTGATTGGAGAAGATATGAGCAGCACATATCCTGTTTTATTAAAAATTGTTCAACTAGAAAATCACCTCAAACAATAATGAGAAGAAGAAACAAAAACTTCAGAGAGAAAAAAAAAGTCACTTACAAAGAACTAGGAATTAGAATGTCATCAGACTTTTCAACAACACCAGTGAAAGCTTGGAGACAATAGAAGAACTCCCATAAAATTTTGAGTGAAAATAATTTTCAACTTAGAATTTTACACACCCTCCAAACTATCAGTCGAGTATGGAGGTAGAAAGAAAACATTTTCAAAATAGAAAACTCAGAAAAAAAAAGTATCTCCTATGTAAACTTTTTCAAGAAAGTACTGAAAGATGTTCTATAAAAACAAAGAAAAAGAGATGATGTAAGAAATAAGAAATTCAGTCTGAAGAGACAAAGGGAAGTCTTAAGATGTTAGCTGTGCAGCATATCTAGAGAACAACCAATCTACATTTGAGCTCCAGCTCTGGGTTAAAAATAAAAAGGGTTAACCATGTAAAAAAAAAAAGTGTTGAACATATTACACAGAACTACTGGAAGTTGTAGGAAGACTTAGTCAGACATTCAAAGAAAATTAGCAAATTAACTCCAGATGAAATAGAAAATTGTACAAGAAAGAAAATATAATCTTAATATACCTCTGACTCACCAGGGAACAGTATTTACATAGTCACAGTCATTAGAGGGAAAAAGTGAAAATGGGGATAAAAACTATAAGCAGTAAGGTGGGGGAGAAAAGGAAAAATTGGGAATGAGTTAAATCTTTATCTGTTAGAATATGAGGTCATGGATATTTTTTAAAATAGATGACTCAAGAGGCTATATGTATTTTACTTAGAAATATGGACATAAATACCAGAAGAAAGAGTCAACTGGGTTGAAAGTGGTTTGTTCTGTGGAGTGAGATAAGAGGAGAAAGGCAGAGGAGAAGAAGGAAATTCCAGGTTGGGTATCAGCCTTTTAGTACTATATGAATTTTTAAGCTGCTTACATATAATACTTCTATAAATGTAAAAAATATTTGGCCTGGGCTCATGTATATAGATATTAAAAATAAGATTAGAGGTTCTTAAGAATGAAAACATATAAATACTTTTTTTCTTTCATTATGTAAGTATTATGTTTGTTATTTACCAAAATGAAAAATACAAAATGCCCAATGAAGAAAATAATTGTCATCACACAGAGATGATCCCTGTTAATGTTTCAGCATATTCTTTTATTTTCTCTGTATATGTGAATATTTTTAGAACCAACTTACTGAATAGTGTGAATCTGGTGGAGTCAAAATTCTGCCCATGCTATGTTGTGTCTTTTTTTTCCTGTCCCTTAATAATACTGTGAAAGATCCCATAACTTTCAGTTCAGTTTTGGTTATTGAATGAATTTTAGTGTAGGTAGAAACTTTCATCTCATTTTTCATTTAAAGCGGCCTCTTCCTCAGCCTGGCTTTGGCTTGAGGGAGCTGGAGAGTGGAGGGAGTGTGATTTTCTCCTTCACTCTTTTTCTCCTCCCTGTTTTAGTTCTTTCTTCTCCATCCTGGGGCTGGGAAGACTTAGGGAAAAGGACGAAGGACAGTGTTTCTACCTGGGTGTGTGATGCGGTGCCTTCTCTTTTGATTTCACTGTATCTTGGTCAGCAGCTGATGCATGGCAGGTACCAGAACACTGGCTCTCCTACAGCAAAAATACAATTCCAGAATGTTGCATATATTGACATTTTGAAATAAAACATTTATAGTACCTTTTTAAAAAACTGCGTATCCAATGGAATCTAAACACCTTTGCAATTTGATGCACAATATCATTCATTTAAAAAATACAGGACCGGGGTTGGCCAGGTGGCCCAAGCGGTTAAGTGCGCGCCCTCCGCTGCAGCGGCCCGAGGTTTGTGGGTTCGGATCCCGGACGCACACCGACGCACTGCTTGTCAAGCCATGCTGTGGCGGCGTCCCATATAAAGTGGAGGAAGATGGGCATGGATGTTAGCCCAGGGCCAGTCTTCCTCAGCAAAAAGAGGAGGATTGGCAGATGTTAGCTCAGGGCCGAACTTTCTCACACACACACACAAAAAATTGAAAAAAAAAATTGAAAAAAAAAATACAGGACCAAACATTCCTTTAACAGTCAGAAATTTTAAACCATTCCTTTTTCTCCATGGACACTTATTGTCATTCTAAATCCATAGAATTTATACTAGTGTAATACATTTTATGCTTAAAAGCCTTTTATTGGTCACTATTATACATATGCATATACGTATATATAAATAATTTTTCAAGAATTTCTGATGATTTGGCTCTTAATGTTAAAAAATTTCCCCTAGATTGAGTTATCTTTACAACTATAAATTCACAATTAATCAAAGCAACATAAACATTTTACATTTTGATGAATAATTATCAAATATAAAAAGTAAAAAATTAATGGGAAGGCATCTCTTAATAAGATGGATGGTGCTCCTTCCCTAGTTACTTCATTTATCTGTGTCTAAATTGCTGTTTATTGCTAGAATGAGAGAGGATTCAGCATCAATCCGATTCCTATTTTTCATCTTTACAGAAATAAGCATTGAGAAAATGTGATTACATAAATATGTAGATAAAAACGGAAAGAGTTTTGCTACAGCAATGCCAATCAATTCTTTGGATGCTTTCTGAGTTATTTTTGAAAAATCATATAGTTATCTTTGTTGAAAATTGTTTTTGATGAGCTATCAGCTGGCAACTCAATTAAGTCCTCCAATTTTGTTAAGCAAATAATTGGAAATCATCGGACTTGCGAAAAGATTTGTTATCTACTTATTAAAGGCATTCATTTACTCAGCTACTGATAAGCATATCAAAAAAGCCTTAAAGGAGTTATCAGTGACTATTAACATACCCACTTGTTACTAATTTAGAGGCGCCTTGCTTTGCTGAGCTAAAAGGAGGGGAAACTAAGGTTAAAATAAGACTATAATATTGAAAATTGTGCATTTTAGGATTTTTTCTTCATAGACTGTTAATAAATTCGGGCCAAATTAAAGAATTTTTTGGCTGTCTAAAATGGTTTAGTTCTCCAAAATGATATGACTGATGGACACTTGAAAATTATATTACAATCTTTAAAAAACATTCATATGTCCATCACAGAACTAATAATTGTTAATTTTTTGCCATATTTGCTTAATTTTAGAGTAAAATAGAGACATCAAGTCATTTCACCCTGTGTATTTCATTAGATATCTCTAAAGAAGGACGTTTGCTACTTAACCACAATAACATTGTCACACATAGAAATTAATAAAAACTTCTTAATATAATTTCAAACCTAGTCCATAGTTAAATTTCCACAACTATCCAAAAAGTGTCATTTATTGTTTTGAAAACCAGGACAAGTTAGGGTTCACATATTTCATTTGACTATGTCTCTTAAATTTCTTTTAGTCTAGAACAGTACCTTCCAATCACTGTTTTTTTTTTCCCCTTCATGATATTTATTTGTTTAATAGATCCAATCGATTGTCCTGTAGAATATTCCATCATCTGGATTTATTTGATTGCTTCCTCATGATGTCATTTAAATTGTTACTCTGACATTTGTATAGATCTGGAAGTTGTAAAGATTTGATTAGTTTCAAGTGAAGTATATTTGGTGAGAATAGTTCATAAGAGATGCTGTTCCTTCATATTGCGTCATGTCAAGAGGCACATAGCGTCATGTGATCGCACTACTAATGTGCTAAGGTTAATCACTGGATTAAGGTGGCGAAGCTCAATGCGTCCATTGTGAGTTGTGTTTTCCTTGAAACCAGCAAGTAATTAGTGGGGTGACACTTTGGAACTATGAGATTATTTTATCATTAATTTCTTTACTAACTGGGGCTCTTTGGTTATTCTGAAAATCAGATTCTAGTAAAAACACAAGAAAAATGCTTACTATGTTTCCTTTAATTACTAATTTACTAATTTTTAGAATAAGGAGATGATGCAGTAGCTATCTTCAATGATGACAAACAAGGTTTTTATTTGTTTTTTAATTTGCATTTTGGTTTTCTCTTTTTTGAGTATTTTGATCAATTCAATAGATTTAACATCTTTGATACATTTCAATCAAGGAAAGTCAGGCAAAAATTGCCCCAGTTTTGACCAGAGGCAGCCCTATTAATCTGTATTTTATGGACTTTTGACACCATCTCACCAGTCTTTGAAGGCTTTCTTGCTTTTTGGATCAACAAGATGTCTCTGGTATCAGTTGGCAACATTCCCTGGAATCAGTCATTTCCCTAAGGAGTTCTGGTTCCCTTTAATGGGGACTTGTGTTTAGAGACTAAAATCTGGGTCCTAGATGCTCAATGCTACTAGGGTGTCATTGCTTCTAGGCTCTTCACAAGACCAGATCGGAAAAGGTATCTTTAAAAATCTTGAATTCATAATAATGCCAATTAAAATTAACATTTTGCTACTTTGACTTTTCTTTGGTTTTGAATTTCATATCTCTTCCCTCTTAAACTGAAAATCTTGGTTCCAAACAAAATTAACATTTGTTTTATCTTATAATGTACATAAAATTGTTTTAAAATAACAATACAAATATTGGCAATGAAACTTAGTAAAATTCAAAATTTCTTTGCAACCCTTTTTATCTTAAATCCCACTATGGATATATAGTCAAAGCACTGAGTTTGAAGATCTCTGAAAACAATCATTTTCTCTTCAGAGTTATAGTAGTAATTTGACTGGAAGTTAGGATTATTTATTTTAATTTGTTTTCAATTTTAAGGATTGCTTTTTGCCTTCTTGCTTTAATTTATTTTTGGATTCATAAAGCACTTAAACATTCTAAAAGTCAAAACTATATAAAAAAGGTCTATTCAAAGAGTCTTGAGGCCAGCCTGGTGGCGTAGTGGTTAAGTTTGTGTGCTTTGCTTTGGCAGCCTGGGGTTCACAGGTTTGAATCCCGGGCGCGGACCTACACACTACTTATCAGGCCATACTGAGGTGGTGTCCCACATACAAAATAGAGCAAGATTGGGCACAGATGTTAGCTCAGGGACAATCTTCTTCAAGCGAAAAGAGGAAGACTGGCAACAGATGTTAGCTCAGGGCCAATCTTCCTCAACAACAACAACAACAACAACAACAAAAAGGCTTGTTTCCATCTGTATTAGTTATCTTTTGCTGTGTAATGAAGCAGCCAAAGCTTAAGACAGCAACAATGTACTATTTCTTGCAATTCTGTGAGTTGATTGGGCAGTTCTATTGTGTGTGGTTTTGGTTGGGGTCACTCATATGTTTGCATTCAACTAGCATCTGGGCTGGGCTGGAACATTCAAGAAGGGCTCTATTACACGTCTGGAGCTATGGAGCTAAATGTAGGCTTAAGCCTCTCACATCTTTCTCCAAGAGGCCTCTTTCTCCATATGATGATGTCTCATCTTACAAGTCTTCCCACGTGGCTCTCTCTTCAGAAGGATAGTCTGGGCTTCTTTATGACCTACCTACTGGATTCCAGGAAAGAAAAATTAGAATCTGCCAAGCTTCATAAGGGCTGGGCCTGGAACTGGCGCAGTGTCACTTCTATCACATTCCATTGGTCAAAGTGGGTCAAAGGCCAGCCCAAATTTAAAGGTAGGGGAAATGGAGTTCACCTCTTGTTGGGAGGAGCAGCCTATGTGTACAGGAAAAGAGGAATTGTCGGAAACCGTATTTAGAGACCATCTACCACATCATCAGATCTTCTCCATCCATTCCCTCCACCACAAATAAGCATTTTTAAGATCAGTTTCTGATTTTTCCTTACTATGTTTCTTTTTGCAAATATTAGCAAATATATTTGCATATCCTGATTTCCTCTCTTTTTAAAATAAAAAGTCAAATGATACAACACTATTGTGCAACTCGCTTTCTTCACTTAATATATCCTAGAGCTTATTATCCTTTGTTGTACATAGTGATCTTCTTCATGAAGCCACTTTACAGGACACTGCATCCTAGAGTGCATTTGGGGAACATTATATCCTGTTCCCATATTTAAATGTGCTTTTAAGGGTACAATTTAAACTACTTCATGGCACTTAATAGCAAAAAGAAGAGAAGGCATCAGACCATTAGTAAGAAGTGGATCTTACAAAAGTGTGTTATTTATTGCTGTTGTACTGGAGGAAAAAGTTTTCCTCAACCTTCTCAGGGTCCCTGGCTGAGTCTGAAAATTAAACTGACAAAGACAGATTAATAGTAGAATAGCATAAAAATTCTATTAAATTTTTACATGTACATAGAAGCCTTCACAGGAGATTGAAGACCCAAAGAAGTGACCAGAGCAGGAAGTTTTTTACATCTTTTAGACAAAAGAACAACACATTTGTGAAGCATTGACAAGACAAAGAGTTTTGGGCTAAGGGTAGTCAATGGTGAAGAAGTAACTAGGAAGATTAGGCTCAGTGTAACAAGGCTTATTTATACAGATTTCTCAGCCCCCAATTCCCTGTCTCTGGTGATAAGAGTGTCTTCTTTCCTCCTGGTACAGGAAGAGTACCTTTCACGTACCTGTTTCAGGGAAGAAGGGTGAGGTGGGGAGGTCAGAGTGAACTTCCTGCTTCTGCCATTCTCTCAGACTCCTTCAGCTTAAGATATTCAATACACCAAGGGACCATATTTTGGAGTAACATGTTTTGAACCCCATGACAGTTAAGTGCATTATTTACAGTGAGATATTTTACATTAAACTATTTATAACCTAGTCACATTAAGTTTCCCTAAGTGCAATAAGAATACAGCAGGAATGAATAAAAAACCCAAAGAAGTAGTTGATTAGAGAAAGCAAGGAGAAATTATTGTGTGCTCAATTAAAAAATAAATATGGTAGCATTTTGGCAAAAGTTAGTGAAGTCTGAATAAATATTTAAGAAAATATAAAAACATAACATGCCTCCCACATGTTTCTTTTTTTTTTTTTTTTTGTGAGGAAGATCAGCCCTGAGCTAACATCCATGCCTATCCTCCTCTTGTTTTTGCTGAGGAAGACTGGCCCTGGGCTAACATCCGTGCCCATCTTTCTCCACTTTATATGGGACACCACCACAGCATGGCTTGACAAGCAGTGCATCGGTGTGCACCTGGGATCCGAACCCGGGCTACCAGCAGCGGAGTGTCCACACTTAGCCGTTACGCCATGGGGCCGGCCCCCCATATGTTTCTTTAACTGAAAGATATAATGTTGATTTACCAGAAGTAAACATGGACCTTTTTACCTCCTTCCCCTTGAAATCATGCACAATTGATAGCAGATACACACATGAATATACTCACCAAGCTCTTTTCTTTTTTTTTTGTGAGGAAGATCAGCCCTGAGCTAACATCCGATGCCAATCTTCCTCTTTTTTTTTTGCTGAGGAAGTTTGGCCCTGAGCTAACATCCGTGCCCATCTTCCTCTACTTTATATGGGACGCCACCACAGCATGGCTTGATAAGCGGTGAGTTGGTGTGTGCCCAGGATCCCAACCTGTGAGCCTCGGGCTGCCGCAGGGGAGCACGTGCACTTAACCACTTGAAAATAGTGAAAACATAAACATGTGCCTTGTAGCATATTTTTATTTCCCTTTACATATATATATATTTTTTGGTGAGGAAGATTGGCCCTGAGCTAGCATCTGTGCCAATCTTCCTCCGCTTTGTACGTGGGATCCCTCCATAGCATGGCTTGATGAGCAGTGTGTAGGTCTGTGCCCAAGATCAGAACCTGCAAACCCTGGGCCGCTGAAGTGGAGTGTGTGAACTGAACCACTATGCCATGAGGCCATCCCCAATTTCCCTTCATAGTTTTAAATCTACAAATGTTAAATATTGTAACTCTAAGATAAAAAGATAGATGAAAAAATAGATGGACAGTACGCCGAGACATACCATGAGTCGTTGCCTAGATTAAATAATACACCACTGCCTTCACTATCTCTTACTGCATTGTCTTTGTTCTCCAAGTCCTCTCCTTGGGAAGTGACAGTCTTTGATAAAATAATAGCTGGAGGAAGCAAAAGGCAAGGTCATTAACAAACATCACAGTTATTCCTTGTATCCTGTTTTGCAATATATCTGACTTCAGAGGGTAGGGGAAGAAAATTCTCTTCCTTTACGCATCTTCAGTTCTCCAACTGGGACTGACAGAAGACAGATTAATAAGAGAAAAACAAACCAAAGTTTATTAACATGTGTATCATGTATATAATACATGGGAATCCCCAGAGATGGGTAACTCAAAGATTTGGTTAGAACTTAAGTTTATGCAACTTCTTAGCAAAGGAACAATACATTTTAGAGAAGTGACAAGACAAAGGAAAAGGACTTGAATCTCTAAGGGCAAATCATGAAGGCAAATGTATGGGAGACTAACGGTAGATAAAGGCTAGTTAGCAAAGTTTCTTATGTAGATTCCTCTGGTGCCGTCTTCAGACTGATAAGGGTCTAAAGTTCTCTCTGTGAATAACTTTTGCCCTTCCAGGTAGAGAGGGGGAAGGGACACATTTATAAGTTTATGTCCTGCTTTTAGACAATAGGAGGAGGGCAGAGAGCTTTCCCTGCATTTGCTGCTTCTTAGTTGCCTTTAGCTCAAAATAATTCTTATGTCAGAGACATATTCTAGGGTGATGTAGGGGAGCAGAATTTGCTGCCCCAAAATGTGTCTCTTTGGCTTGATTATTTGGGGCTGATTATTTTTAAGAACAAAAGACTCAGGAAGAAACTTTGAACTTCCCCAACTACCTAAAAGAATTTAAGATAACAGCCCTGTTTCAGGAAGGAGTTATCACTATAGATAACCATAGTATAACATGAACCTTGGTGTGGTAGACAGGGGAACCTAGCAAGATGCCTTTGACCAAAGTCCTCTCTGTGTCCCATTGTCTCTAGATGGCCCAACAAACATTTGTTTACCAAACATTAACTCTTTTCATCTTCCTGTAAATTACCTCCTTTCCCTTTGAAGACCCCTGCCCCTTCTCCTTAGTCCAGAATGACATGTCTACCTCATTTTGCCTGACTGCCTTTGGAATTTTTCACGCTTATGTGAATTCCCTATGTGCAGGTACTAAACCTTGTTTGATTTTTCTCCTGTTAACCAGCCTTAAGTCATTTTAATTATTCAACCATCCATAAGAACCAAGAAGAAATTTTCTTGGCAGGAATTTCCCCATCCTCCACAGTGACATTCTGGTTTCATTCAAAGCATCCCAACATGGGCCAAAATACCCCATTTCTAACACCGTTTTTCTCCCATACCAGATGTATTTATAAGAACGGAAAAGACATGATGCCCTACGATGGGTTCATCGTGCCTTTATTTAAGGAGGCATTACCAACATCAGTATTACAAATCTTGCCTTTGGTGGGTGTCCCATAAGCTTTCACACTGCAGGGCATTATGCCAGAGTGAGATCAGGTCTGCCTTTCCTTTGTAAAGTTGGAGAGGAAGATGATGAAAAGGAAAGGAGACTCACCTTGCCTGTGGTGCTTTCACAGGCATATATCAGTCTTAGGAAGTAGCACCTGTGGAAGTTGAGGCTTTGGAAACGGATTCCTTAGGAGAGTTTACTGTCCCCTCAACAACATACATACCTCCTTTAAAGACTGCTGCTCTGGAGTGAGGTGGCTGCAGAGGTCCAGTGGGACTACTCAATGTCTGCCTGCTTGAGGTTGACATTTCTCCTGTATGACACGTGTGAATGGACCACCATTCCCAAGGCAGAGAGCCTCACATGAGCGCTTCTCCCTCATAAGTCTGGAAAGAGGTTCTATGAGCTCCCACATCCTTTCAGGTGTATTTTCTCCCGTGTTCACTGACAGAAAACATAGCTTCACCTAGGTGGTTTCCTCATAGACCAACAACTCTATCAATTTGCTAAATGTGGCTTTCCTATTTACAATGCCTCTTTCCTAAAATCCTGTTGTTTCATTCACTTTAACACACATACATTTTTCATGATAAAATTAGTTGCAGCGACATTTCAGAGAAGGGGAACTCTTTTCACTACCAGAGGGGAAGGGGGGAGGAAGGGGGCGAAAGGGATAATTCGGCACATGTGTGTGGTGATGGGTTGTAATTAGTATTTGGGTGGTGAACATGATGCAATCTATGTAGAAATAGAAGTATAATGATGTACACCTGAAATTTATACACTGTTATAAACCAATGTTACTGCAATAAACAAACAAACGAACAAAATATCTGATTAATACCTTGCCACTCTAATTGTTTATGTCATTTTTAGATGGGAAAATATCCATTCTCCTACAAATTATTGGCTTCATTAAATTGTTGAAATATCTTGAAAACATTATACTAATCCTTCTCAATAAGTTATGAATTTTGGCCTCTAAATCATACATTTAGGATGAGACCAAGAAAGCAGTCTGTAACAGTGAGTAAGAGCAAGTGCTTTGAGAGGCAGAGAGATGTCATTCAAATATCACTTCCACCACTAGCTAGCTATGTGAACGTGGACAAGTGTTGTAAGCTCTCTGAATCTCAGTTTCATCAGCCATAAAGTGTAGCTAATCATACATGTATCACTGTTTTTTTTTGAGGGTTACATGAGTATTTGGCATGAACAGTGCCTAGCACAGCACCTGATAAGTAGTAAGCATTCATTAGATGGTAGATGATAGTAATATATCATTGCAGATTCTTGCTATACTTTCCTTATCTCATTGATAAAATGTTTAAGAACAGGTTGTTTCGTAATATTCTTGGGTTTCTTTTTACTCTTTTAATTCAGTAACAGGAACTTTCTGTTGAAGGAAATTGTACAGCACAAGTAAAATTTAATCTGTTAATATCTGGATGCTTTTACCAGTATAACACACTGTTACAATAACAGTGTGTTGCAACAGGTTTTCAGTAGATGACATCCACCTTCTGAATCATGTCAACTGGGTTGTGTTCCATCCATCATGATAGCAGAGCCATTTCTAGAACTCAATTCTCTTTGTTCCTGTTTCTATGTTCATTGCACTACATTTCAATATCTTTCAGAATGGAACATCAAGACAAAATATGTAGGATTTACCACAAGGGCAATGCATTACAAAATAAAGTTGCAAAGACCCAAAGAGAAAAGTAGGATAAATTGTCCTACTGCCCATGGTTACCATCTATTCCACTTCATCTTCAGCACTGCTACCACAGGTATTTTTCTAAAATGCAAATCTGACCACTTCCCTGTTTAAAAGCCTTCAATGATCCTTTGTCTGCAGATCTGAAGCACTGCTTTCGAGAATTCTGGATTTCATGGAGGAATACATTTTCAAAATTTGAGGAAAGCACCAGATATATTTAATATGCCCAACCCTCCTACTTTTCTAGCAATGGATTCCCTTTCTGTCCATCCTCATATTTTCTCAGCCTTTAGGCTCATTTGATGGCTGACTCTATAAGGTATGCAGAAGACAGACCTAGCTCAGAATGTGCCCCGTGTATGAAAAGTTCTTCCCCAATTTTTGATATATCTTTGCCCCCTTACTAAATCTAGAGACACTTAAATAGTGTTTTTTTTTTTGTGAGGAAGATCAGCCCTGAGATAACATCCATGCCAATCCTCCTCTTTTTGCTGAGGAAGACTAGCCCTGGGCTAACATCCGTACCCATCTTCCTCTACTTTATATGGGATGACGCCACAGCGTGGCCTGAAAAGTGGTGCATTGGTGCGCGCCCGGGATCTGAACCCAGGCCGCCAGCAGCGGAGCGCGCCCACTTAACCACTACGCCATGGGGCTGGCCCCTTAGATAGTGTTCTTGAAGTTAATCTTTTGTTGTCTCTATATCCACCAAGAGGGAAATGATGGTGGTGTATGGAACAGATATGTGCAGTTTGCTCGCCTGGTGTTTGTGAGTAAATCAGAATTTAAAGTTTATGAATTTAGGGTACATACTCTTGAATGTCTTTGCCCTCTCAGGCAGCCTGTGCGTTTGCTCACGCAATACTATTTTCCTGGAAAGCTTTCTCTTCTCTTCTCCTGTGGAAATCCTGACCACCTTTCAAATCCTATTCAAATATAATCTCTTCTATGATCATTCCTTGATAATGATCATCTCCTCCGACCTACTTGCAATTCATCATAACCTCTTCTGGTTCCTTACGGTACTCTGATGATACCGCTATTATAGCACCTACCACCTGGCGTTAGCTGTTCATCTCTGTTCTCAACCACTGCACTAAATAGGAGCTTCTTGAGGGCAAGGGTGATGTCTTTTTCACCTCTATTCCTGGGAGAATTGTTTTTCAGTGCAGCCCAGCAGGCAACAATGGAGGTTGTGAAGATGTTATTTATAGAGGCTCTGGAAGGAAACCGCACATGCGGTTCACGTTACATTCCCTCTGACTTAACCAGGATATGTCAGGAAAGTATTTCCACAAAGCTGTACTGTGCAGGTGCCAAGGCTGTTCATTGGCTGAATTGCTGAAGCGTGAAAGCCAGGTTTACCCAGACGTGAGCTCTCATCTATGCTACCAAGTCAGCTATGGAACAAACAACCTTCAGGTTATCTGCAATAGCTGGGCAGCCTGGCCTACGTGTCTGTCTCTCCAAGAGCTCACTAATCCCCAGGGGACAACTCTGGGTCCAGGCAGATGACTGAGTGAGGCAGAAAGAGGCAATGAAGAGTTTGTAGAGGTGGTGGGCCCCATTTACCCCCGCTCTCTGCTAGCCTTTGTGTCTGTAAGATTGTGTGTGTGGTCACTCTCTTGCTCAGGAAACTGGGAGAGTTCACAGTGCTTGGCAGAGTAATGGTGGTTAATTCTCAAGCATTAGTTACCATTGGACACACCTGTTTATAAGTCCTCTCTGTCACTACCATATTGCTTAATCTTTTTAAGTCTTCATATATAAAGTTGCAGGAGAATTTTTTGAGTATTTGAAGGAAAAAAGGAGGGGCCGGCCCAGTGGCGCAAGCGGTTAAGTGCACGCGCTCTGCTGTGGTGGCCCGGGGTTCACTGGTTTGGATCCCGGCCGTGCACCAACGCACTGCTTGGCAAGCCATGCTGTGGCGGCGTCCCATATAAAGTGGAGGAAGATGGGCACGGATGTTAGCCCAGGGCCAGTCTTCCTCAGCAAAAAAGAAAAGAGGGGGATTGGCAGATGTTAGCACAGGGCTGATCTCCTCACAAAAAAAAAAGAAAAAAAAGAAACTACTAACTGCTGTGTATTAGTCAGGGTTCTCCAGAGAAACAGAACGAATAGGTTATATATATATGTGTGTGTATATGATAAGGACTTGGCTCACACAATTATGGAAGCTAAGTCCAGATCTGCAGTGTGGGCTGGCAGCCTGGAGACCCATGAGAGTTGATGGTGCAGTTCCAGTCTGAAGGCAGTCTGCTGAGGAATTCCCCGTTCCTTGGGGAGGTTGGTCTTTTTGTTCTATTCAGGCCTCCAACTGATTGGATGAGGCCCACCCACATTACGGAGGACAAGCTGCTTACTCAAAGTTGACAAATTTAAATGTTAATCTCATCCAAAAGCACCCTCCATCTTGACACATAAAGTTGACCATCACATGTTGAATATCTACCGTCCTGATAGACCCTTTTAGATTCTGTCATTTCACTTAATTTTCACAACAACCCTGTGAAATACGTATCTGATTCTCATTTCACCTGTGAGAAAACTGAGGGTTACATAGTCTTAATTTTCTTTTTAAAGGAAATAACTAGTGGGAATTAGAAGTGTATTCTAGGCTTCATTCATCTGTTTAAAAGCCTGCACTTTTCCACTATGTCAAAGTACAATATATTGAGAGAGATCTTGTCTGTTCTGACAATTTTTTCTCCTGGAAAAATATCCCAGTTCCTTAAATTGTTTTGGAGGGAGGATTCCCCCTCCTTTTTTTCTCCCCTCTAGAAACCAGGTTTTTGGAGGCAGGAGATTTGCAAACTCTTACGCTCACCATCATATTCTACAGATAAGTATTTCTGGATTAAGTATTAGGGTTATTGTGTTATTAAGCTGACAATTATCCTGAAGTGGCTTATAAGATAGAATGCATTGTGGGCCATCTTTCTCTTCCCCTGCCTGGGTAGGATTCCCCGATTATCCAAGGAAGTCAGGTTGGAGATGGAGCAGAATCCTGCAAATCACAGCAATTAAGTAAAATCTAGACATATGTGGTTGCATTTTATAATTCCATTTGGTTAAACTTTGGCCTTTAGTTTTGCATAAAACCTTCAATCTCCTTTTAGTTGTGTTGTGGGCTATTAAGGTCAAAGCCATGTGTTCCAAATGGATGAGAGTGTTAGAGCTGCAGCTGCATGACATGGCAGCTCGCACTAATGAGAGATTGATTGCCAAGGAGGGGTAAGCCTTGGAGGCGGAGTCGAAGTTCACATCCCACCTGCACCAAACCACATTGAGGATCCACTTTCACTACTGTATTTGCAAGATCTTCATTTTCTTTCGGGAAGAGGGCGGCTTTCTTATATCTCTTCTACTGGTGGACACAAGTTTCACCACAGCCTGGAATTAAAATTCTAGCTTTCTCTTCTCATATTATATTATTGGTCTCAAAAATGGCCAATAATAACTTGTCTCCCCTCTTTGAAATATCCCAGAAGGACATCTTAGGAATCTTAACATAGATAGCAATAGTTTATACTTCAGGTTTGCCCTTTGAGTATTTTCAAGTTAATAATAATAATAATAAAAAAATAAGTTTGCCCTTTAACTATTTTTCTTTCTTTTATAGAATTTCAACTGACCACCAAGCATGGACTGATAGTTACTTCTAATTTATGTCATTAGATTATCATTAGATTTGTGAAAACAAAGTCAGGCGTAGATATGAGAAATTTGCATAATTCATACCAATGTCTTTTTAAATATCTAAGAATGTTGCCTTACCAGATGGAAAGGACTTGGATATCATTAAGAATAGAATAAAATATTAGGCTAGGTTAGTTGAATCCAAACATGTTTAAATTAGCAACCTTGGTGGAAGCTACAGACAAATCTGACCTGGTAATCAGGTAATGTAAGTAAGTGAGGCTGGGGGCCAGAGCTGTGAGATTACCCCATCAAATGCATACAATCAAGAGTCCCTGTTGACTTGGATACTACAGCAAAGGACTCAAAATGGCAGTCCAAATTGTGAGAAAATTTGCCCCAGGTATCTGCAGCTCTGCATCTCATGCTCCAATTAAATGTCTGGTTGAGGATATACAATCTCAGCCAGCCACAAAGTTACTATGAAATGTATCTGCTTAGTGGGTATGGCTTACCCCTGGAAGATTTAGAATTAAAAACAGAGAGGATGAAGTAAATTGAACCAATCAAGTAAAAATTTTTGTTTTAAGTTTGGAAATTGTCTATGCATATACAGTGTTTTAATAATTTATGTGACATTTTAGAGAGTAATTTGGTATATCAGTCTTGGGATTACAATTTAAAATGCATAATTAAGCAATTTCTTAGTATATTTAATATAATTTGATTCACATTCCAAATATGTAAAAATTTACAATATTGGATTTATAAACCATAGAAGTGCTTGGAAAAGCTTGTTTTTATTAGTTCGACAATTGAAATACTTAAAAAGAAAAAGGATCTCAATAGATGCAGAGAAAGCATTTGACAAGATACAGCATGCATTTATGATAAAAACTCTGAATAAAATGGGTATAGAAGGAAAGTACCTCAACATAATAAAGACCATCTATGACAAACCCACAGCTAATATCATCCTCAATGGTGAAAAACTGAAAGCTATCCCTCTAAGAACAGGAACCAGACAAGGATGCCCACTGTCACCACTCCTATTTAACATAGTACTGGAAGTCCTAGCCAGAGCAATCAGGCAAGAGAAAGAAATAAAAGGGATCCAAATTGGAAAGGAAGAAGTGAAACTGTCACTGTTTGCAGATGACATGATTTTACATATAGAAAACCCTAAAGAATCCACCAGAAAACTTTTAGAAGTAATAAACGAATATGGTAAAGTTGCAGGATACAAAATCAACATACAAAAATCAGTTGCATTTCTGTACAGTAACAACGAAGTAGCAGAAAGAGAAATTAAGAATACCATCCCATTTACAATTGCAACAAAAAGAATAAAATACCTAGGAATAAACTTAACCAAAGAGGTGAAAGATCTGTACTCCGAAAACTATAAAACATTTCTGAAAGAAATTGAAGAAGACACACTGAAATGGAAAGATATTCCGTGCTCTTGGATTGGAAGAATTAACATAGTTAAGATGTCCATACTTCCTAAAGCCATCTATAGATTCAATGCAATCCCTATCAAAGTTCCAACAACATTTTTCACAGAAATAGAACAAAGAATCCTAAAATTTATATGGAACAATAAAAGACCCCGAATAGCTAAAGGAATCCTGAGAAAAAAGAACAAAGCTGGAGGTATCACACTCCCTGATTTCAAAATATACTACAAAGCTATAGTAACCAAAACAGCATGGTACTGGCACAAAAACAGACACACAGATCAATGGAATAGAATCGAAAGCCCAGAAATAAACCCACACATCTATGGACAGCTAATCTTTGACAAAGGAGCCAAGAACATACAATGGGTAAAAGAAAGTCTCTTCAACAAATGGTGCTGGGAAAACTGGATAGCCACATGCAAAAAAATGAAAGTAGACCCTTACCTTACACCATACACAAAAATTAACTCCAAATGGATTAAAGACTTGAATGTAAGACCCGAAACTGTGAAACTTCTAGAAGAAAACATAGGCAGTATGCTCTTCGACATTGGTCTTAGCAAGATCTTTTCAAACACCATGTCTGACCAGGCAAGAGAAACAATAGAAAAAATAAACAAATGGGACTACATCAAACTAAAAAGCTTCTGCACAGCAAAGGAAACCATCAACAAAACGAAAAGACAACCTAACAATTGGGAGAAGATATTTGCAAACCATACATCTGATAAGGGCTTAATCTCCAAAATATATAAAGAACTCATGCATCTCAACAACAAAAAAACTACCAACCCAATCAAAAAATGGGCAAAATACCTGAACAGACATTTCTCCAAAGAAGATATACAGATGGCCAACAGACACATGAAAAGATGTTCAAAATCACTAACTGTCAGGGAAATGCAAATCAAAACTACAATGAGATATCACCTCACTCCCGTCAGAATGGCTATAATTAACAAGACAGGAAACAACATGTGTTGGAGAGGATGTGGAGAGAAGGGAACTCTCATACACTGCTGGTGGGAGTGCAAACTGGTGCAGCCATTATGGAAAACAGTATGGAGATTCCTCAAAAAATCAAGGATAGAACTACCATATGATCCAGCTATTCCATTGTTGGGTATTTATCCAAAGAATTTGAAAACACCAATTTGTAAAGGTACATGCACTCCTGTGTTCATTGCAGCATTATTTACAATAGCCAAGACTTGGAAGCAACCTAAGTGCCCATCAAGGGACGAATGGATAAAGAAGATGTGGTATATATACACAATGGAATACTACTCAGCCATAGGAAACGATGAAATCCAGGCATTTGTGACAACATGGATGGACATTGAGGGTATAATGCAAAGTGAAATAAGTCAGAAGGAGAAGGTCAAATACCATATGATTTCCTTCATTAAGTAGTAGATAATAACAACAATAAACAAACACATAGAGACAGAGATTGGATTGGTGGTTACCAGAGGGGAAGGTGGGAGGGAGGAGAGTGAAAGGGATAATTTGGTACATGTGTGTGGTGATGGGTTGTAATTAGCATTTTGGTGGTGAACATGATGTAATCTATGCAGAAATAGAAGTATAATGATGTACACCTGAAATTTTTACAATGTTATAAACCAATGTTACTGCAATAAACAAAAAATTAAAAAAAAAAAAGAAAAAGGAGTGTATTGAATGTATAAAGACAGTTAAAATGATTTCAGTATTAATTAAGTGCTTAAAAATCTTTAATTGTTGAAATTTGTGGATTTATAAGTAGCATAATATTACTTACAAATTTAATTTAAGTTTAAGAAAGAACTAAAGTTTTTTTTGCGTGTGAGGAAGATCAGCCCTGAGCTAACATCATGCCAATCCTCCTCTTTTTTTTGCTGAGGAAGACTGGCCCTGAGCTAACATCTATTGCCAATCCTCCTCCTTTTTCTCCCCAAAGCCCCAGTAGATAGTTGTATGTCATAGCTACACATCCTTCTAGTTGCTGTATGCGGGACGCTGCCTCAGCATGGCCGGACAAGCGGTGCATCGGTGGATGCCTGAGACCCTAACCCAGGCCGCCAGTAGTGGAGTGTGCACACTTAACCGCTAAGCCATGGGGCCAGCCCCCAAGAACTAAATTTTGAATTTGTAACTTTAATAAAATAAATACTAAATTTGAAAGCAAAAGTAACCTCTGAAATAATCTTTTCACAAAAGCTACCTTCCAGGGACCAAAAAACTCACATTGACGTTTTATTGGAGATATTGATTTCATCTTTTCATAGAATACGTTGTCAGGTTCCCTAACATGTAGTCAGAAAGGTGAAGCTTAAGATTCTCTTTTTCTTACTCCTTTATTTTGAAACCTGACATTCAGGTTTCCTTCTTTCAAGATTCAATCCTTTCAAGATTTCCTTCAAAATCTCTATTTCAATATGAGCATGGCTATTTAAGTAACATACTTGCCCTTTCACTCCCAGAAATAATACAAAAGAGATAGAATACAACACACACTGAAAATTCCATTATGTCCAACTATAATCTGCATACTCCAAAACACGTGTAAAGCCTTCAGAATCAACTGAGTTTGGCAGAAGCTTCAGTGGATAAAGTGAAGTGAAGAAATAGAATGAATTTGAAAAGACCCCAGTGGTGGCAGATCTCAGAATGTTCCAGCAATAACACCATCCTGATGGAGAGAGGCCCGTTCTGAAGTGCAAATACTGCATCCCTCATTTTCTGCAATGAGTGAGGGAATAGGGCTGGTAGTGGAAGCCTTCTTGGAACCAGGCTGATTAGAGAGCAGAATAGGTGAGAATACAAAGGGACTCCCACAGCCGCCATATTTGTGGGGAGCACTGTGTCTCTGAGGTAGCAGGGGAGAGTGATTTGGGGTTGTCAATATTTAACACGAGAAGTTATTGGGGTGGCATCTTCAAAATAACATGGAAAGAAAGCATGTGAACCAAAGATTTTTAGTCCAATCGTGTTGTCTTTGAAGCATAAAAGCAGAAGATGAGAGGAAGATTGGCCCAGATGTTAGCTCAGGACGAATTCTCGTCAAGCAAAAAGAGGAAGATCGGCAACAGCTGTTAGCTCAGGGTGACTCTTCCTCAGGAAAAAAAAAAAAAGCAGAAGATGATTTAATATGCAATAATTCAAGAAATGTTATGCTCATCAAACTTTCTTAAGGAAACTTCCAGAGGGTGAATTCTAACCATCAAAAATATGATTGAGGAAACTATTACAAATGAACTGGCAAGGAACATTGAATATATTAAACTCTAGACCTGAAACTGAAAGAAATATGAGGACTAGAGTTATAGATAAGAATGTAAATAGTATACCCCCTCAAAATAATATAACTATGAAAAATTAGGAGAAGTGGGGATAGAAATTCTGAGGTAGAGTCGGTTCAGAGATTACCTTATCTATGTTCACTAGAGTGAATGCACATAATTTAAGGCTGACAAATCAAATAATAAAATTATAAGCATTTTAAATAGCAGAAATGCTAAGAAAGAAAAAATTGACTAATATCAGAAGTAGAGAAAGGATGAGAGAAGAAAAAGGAAAAAATAACAGTAAATTTATTATTCCTCATTTTAGGTATATCTATCAAACAAGAAAAAGGAACTATGAAGTGTATTTAAAACTAAAGAAATGAGATAAGCATTTGAAATGAGATAATATGAATAGGTGGTCAACTTCATCAGTTATAAGAGAAATGCAAATTTAAATCATCATGCAATGCAACTACCTAGCCAGGAGAATGGTTAAAATGAAAAAGGGAGGCAATATCAAGCATTGGTGAGGATGTGGAGCAATTGGAACTCTCATTACTGTTGATGGGAATGTAAATTGGTACAACCGCTTTGGTAAAACTGGCAATATTTACTAAACTGCGCATAAGCACATCTGTGATTCAGCAGTTGCACTCCTAAGATATATATCTCCAAGAGAAATGCATGCTATGTTCACCAAACAAAATGTACAAGAATATCCATAGCAGCGCTATTCAAGCCCAAATCTGGAAACTACTCAAATATTCATGACCCATCAAGTGGATAAGTAATGCATTCACACAGTGCTATAGTATACGGCAATTAGGATGAGCAAACTACAAATAGATATGACAATGATAAATCTTACAAGTATAACATTGGGCCAAGAAGTTAGACATAAAAAGGTACATACTGTATTTTTCTATTTATGTAGAATACAAAATAGGCAAAGCTAATTAGCGGCCTTAGAAGGACCACCTTGGCAGAGTTGTGATTGTGAGAGGACAAATGAGGGATTTCTGGGGTGTTGCTCCTGTTGTGATTCTTTTGTTTTGTTTTGTTTTGTTTTTGTGAGGAAGATCAGCCCTGAGCTAACATTCATGCTAATCCTCCTCCTTTTGCTGAGGAAGACCGGCTCTGAGCTAACATCTATTGCCAATCCTCCTCCTTTTTTTTTCCCCCAAAGCCCCAGTAGATAGTTGTATGTCATAGTTGCACATTCTTCTAGTTGCTGTATGTGGGACGCGGCCTCAGCATGGCTGGGGAAGCGGTGCGTTGGTGCGCTCCTAGATCCCAACCGGGCCACCAGTAGTGGAGTAGCGGAGCGTGCGCACTTAACCGCTAAGCCACGGGGCCGGCCCTCCTGTTGTGATTCTTGATTTGGGTGATGATTCCATGGGTACGTTTTTACTTTGTGAAAATTCGTCAAGCTTAGGATTCGTGTACACTTAGGATTTTGTATTTTTCTGTGTGTATGTTATACTTTATTAACAAGTATAACAACAACAACAAAATAGAAGAAATTTAATACAGGAAATTGATTACACAAGTGACGGAAATGTTAAGAAACCAAACAAAGACTGGTGAGGCAACTCAGAGATTAGCAACAGCATGAAGTGACCACGCCTCCAAGGCTGAAGGAACAAAGACAATATTATTGGAGCCCAGTTATGAACTTTAGTCGTGATCCTTTGAGCCCTCTTCTTGGATAGGCCTCAGCCTTGGCCTTTCATGTATGGCCTGCTGAGCCCAGTTTTAGCAAGAATCCTGTTAAGTCATTCAGTGAGAATCCCCCAACCCTGGATATCTGATCAAATTCCTCATTCCTCAACCTTGATATCTAAATCCTTGCCTGCCTTTAGCAAAAATCCTGTTAGGCCAGTTTGGCAAGAATTCCCCCTACCCTTGAGTATCTAATCAAGTTCCTCTTAGTACTTTTCCATTTACTGATCCCTTTGCCCTGCTTGTTGGCTATAAATCCCCAGCTGTCTTTGCTGTATTCTGAGTTGAGCTCAGTTCTATACCAAGGTCTCTCTCCTACTGCAGTAGCTTGAATAAAATGTGTCTTGCTGTTTTAACAAGTGTCTGGTGTGTGATTTTTCTTTTACTCTATGGACTGGGGTCATCTTGCAAAAGCTGAAACCGGAGCAGTGATGTTTGGAGAGCCAGAGGAAATGAAGCCACTACAAGAGCTGCTGCAGTAGGTAGAGACTGCAGTAGGGTAGGGAAAAAAGTCTTTTCCTACCACCCATCTTAGGTTCTCCTGCTGGGGCCCTGTAAATTAGACTAGCCAACGAGGGATCAACCAAGGAAAAACAAACAGAAGTTTATTAGCATATGCGTGGTGCTTTTACATGGGAGTACCCAGACATGAGTAACTCAAGGAGGGGGAGGTTAGAACTTGGGCTTAAATACCAACAAAGGAAAAGGGGATTTGGGTTTCTGGACAGAGGAGGCAATTTATGGGAAGGTGATCAGGAAAAGTATGGTGAACAAGGATTGTTTCATAAGATTTGTTATGCAGATTTAAGTCAGTGCCTTCTCCATTGATAAGACTTCTTATGAGTCCTCCTCTTCCTGGCGTGGGAGAGGGAGACATCCTTACAAATGGAAAATTACTTTATAAATGTAAATTTCTTTACAAAAGAAAAATTTATGCCTTGTTTTTAGAGCTTTTCTTGTGTCTGCCGGTTTTTAATGGCCTTTAGCTCAACATAATCCATATACCAAAGAGGAATATTTTGGGGCAGCATATACTGGTACCCTGCAAGGTGCAGGAGGAATGCTCAGGCTTCTCCCTTTTCCCTCCATTTCCTGACCTCCAGTCTGCTGCCAGTATCTCCCACTGGATGACTCAGAAGGAAACCAGCTGACACAGGTCTAATAAGTACACATTAACCTGATTTCTATTCTTTCAGTCTATCATAGTTTGTCTCTTTTCTTGTCCTGTTACCAGTTCCACCAGAGACCTCACGTCTCTGCCTGAAAAATCAAATTCTTTCTCCTTAGAATGTTTAAGGGCTGGAGATATCTGAAAGTTTGCCCAAAATGCTAAGATAAACAAAGAAAATTCTCATTCTTAAGAAAGAAATAAGCCTCTTTTTTTTGGGTCAATGACATAAAGTGGGAAGATGACAGGAAGAAATTTGAATTCAAATTCTGTTTTACTTCTGTTTTCTGCAAAGAATGTTGATTTAAAATGGTAGGAGAAAAGTGCAACTGAAGATGGGTAGAGATTATAAGAAAGAATCTTGCTGATCTAAAATAAGTTTTAAAACCTCATTCAAATTATATTCTCAGTACTTAAAAATCTTGCAGGTGAAATTGACAAGAAGATCTAAGATGGGAAAATGTTTAAATGTTCACAGTAAGAAAGAGGATGTGTACCATGTATTGTGTATTACTTAGCAGCACATTTCAATCAACCCCAGACAAGATTTGAGAACAGTTTATGAAAGAAATTCTTATTAAACAAGAAAGTGGTTGTCATTCAGACCAAGTGTGATATGCCTACAAACACATAGCAGCCTATCTAATGCTTCACTTGGACCAATTTACTGGCATGGTTGTGAGGAAACAGAGACTTTGCTTATGGACTTCACCTTGATTTAAAGAAAGAATACCTTCTTTCCTTGTAAACAACTTAGAGTCGTATTATTTGAATGCTGATACATTTAGCTAGATTAGAAATTGGTTAATCAGCCATACCCAGGATTTAGATTAGTGGTGGATATCAACCCGGAGATTTTTATTAGCATGAAGCCAGATTCTTTCCCCTTCTTATAATTGGGATTTCTTTTTAAAATCAATCTTGGATAAAGAGAAGCAGGATGAGATCATCAGCTATTTGGACGACATCAAATAGCCAGTTCGCCTTCTGCCCAGCTTTCAGAGTTCTTTTTATCATTGTCTGTTTAATAATTTCCAGGTATTTAGTTGTATTTAGAGAAGAAGAGCAGGGAACAGTGAATCTACACTATCTTGTTCTGGAACCAGAAACGCAAATCTTATTTTGAACATATATGCAAGTATTCTAAATAAAATATTAGATCAAATCTAGCAATATATAAATTATATGTTGGGTATAATCCCAAGAATGTAGTGTTGTTTTAATATTAAAAAATTAATTGATATAATTCACCATATTAGTAAACTGAAAGAGAAAAATCATGATCTTCTCAATCAGTATAGACCAATTTGCTAAAATGTAATGTGGGAGATCAAGATTTGGCCACCCTGAAATATAGCTCTTTATCTTGATTGTTTTCTCTGAGGGACATTTGACCTCCCCCACTAACTGCCTAAAGAATTTGACATGGTGGCTCCTTCCTGGAACAGATCTTCTATCATGATGGCTATAAAGATAATGTAGGATAGAGGTTATAATAGGAAAGGCACCAAGCCTCTTTTATCAAAAACTCTATCTCTCCCTGACCACATTATCTATAGATGACCCTGAAGAGAACTGTCCTCCTGCCCTCTGAAGCCCCAGGCCACTACCCACCCCCAACACGCTCCTCGCCTTTAGCTGCAATACTTAAGCAAGCAGCTTAGACAGAGGGTCGAGTTGCTCATTTCTGAGTTTCTCCCATGTATATATGTTATTAAACTTGGTATTATTTTCTCCTGCTAACCTGTCTTGTTGATTATTTGGCCAGCCATAAGAACCTTAAGGGAAAGGGGCAGAGGGAGATTCTCCCTCTTCTCCCGACAGTAACAATCTTTCAGAGTAAGAACACTTACCAAACTAGAACTTTCTTATTCTGAAAAAGAAATATATCTATAAAAAAACTACAAGAATGATATTTAATAATTAAATATTGAAAGTTTTCCCTTTGAAATCAGGACAAAACACAGAATCATACTATCAGTACTTTTTATTAGATACTAACAGTTCTAGCCAGAGAAGTGGGCAAGAAAAAGAAGTCAAAAGCATAAAGATAAGAGAAGAAGATAGAATATTATTGTTATTTGGAGATAATCTAATTGTGCATATGGGAAAGTTTTAAAATCTACAGAAAAAATTTTAGGGCTAATAACGGGGTTTATCAATATTGCTGAATACAAAATCAATAAACAAAAATTAGTTGTATTTCTCTATAACAGCAAAAATAAAAAAATACAATTTGAAAAAGGATACCATTTAACATAAAAGCATCAAAAAGTATCACGTGCCTGGGAATAAATCTAACAAATATGTGCAAAAACTCCATGGGGATGATTATAAAACTTTATTGAGGGACGTTAAAGAAACCTATGGGAATTAGGAGATGTGTCATGCTCATGACATAAAACACTGAATATTGTAAAAGCTTCAATTTTTCCCAAATTGAACTGTAGATTCAATTCAATGCATATATATAGACAATCAGATTCTAAAATTTATCTGAATATGGAAGAGCTAAGAACAGCTAAGGATATTTTGAAGAAGAACGAAATGGGAAGTCTCGTTCTGTCAATAGATATCATTACTCATTATAAAACTATGGTCATTATGATAGTGTGGCATTATTGTGATGGTAGAGAACTTGACCAATGAGATAGAATAGAAAACCCAGAAACAGACTCCTGCACATATAAGCAACACTTGACTATTGAGAAAGTTGGCACTGCAGAATTGGTCTGTTTAATAAATAGTCCTGGATCAATTGCATATCCATAATAAAAATGAAATAAAATTGAACCCCTACATGGCACCATGCCAAAATTTAATTGTAGGTGGATTATTGACCCAAATATGACAAGTAAAACTGGAAAGCTTTTAGAAGGTGATATAACAGTAAATCTTCATGACCTCAGCATTGGGACAGTTTTCTCAAACAGGAACCACTAACCATAAATGTTAAAATTGATAAATTAAGCTACATTAAAATGAAGACCTTCTGTTCATCAAAAACACTATAAAGATAGTAAAAAAACCCCTACAGAATTAAATAAAATATTTGAAGACTTATAACTGACAAAGGAATTGTACCTAGAAGATATGAGGGCCTTCTATAAATTAATAAGAAAATAACACCCCGGTTAAAAATGGATTAAATATTTGCACAGTTCCTTCACAAAGAACAAAAGCAAGTGACCAATGAACATATGAAAAGATACGATCCCATTATTAATCAGAAAAATGCAAATTAAAATCACAAGGAGATACTATTGAGTAGCCACTAAATAGACAAAAATTTAAAATCTGCCAGTAATGTGTTGAGTGAGAACGTGGAGCAATGGGAACGTTCATATCATGGGAGATAAGATGTGGCCACCCTGAAATATATCTCTTTACCTTGATTGTTTTCTCTGATGGACATTTGACCTCCCCCACTACCTGCCTAAAGAATTTGACATAGTAACTCCTTCCTGGAACAGATCTTCTATCTGATGGCTGTAATACAATGTAAAGTAGATGTTACAATAGAAAAGGCACCAACAAGCCCATCTTATGTCTCTCTGGCCACATTCTCTGGATGACCCTTTGAGGAGTTGCCAGACAAACATTTACATTTATAAGGGAAATCTCCATTTGTAAAGGTATCTCCCTCTCTGTGTTGGGAAGAGGGGGGATGACCTCATTTCTAGAAACTTATCACTGTGGAAGGTGAGGCCTTAAATCTGCATAATAACCTTACTCTTGTTTACTGTGCTTTAGTGGTAATCTCCTGTAACTGACTCCCCCACCCCCAACATCCTCCTTTGTCATTGGCTGAACCTGGTATTTAAGATGAGAATTTCTGCTATTGTGTGGAGAAACGCAGTGTCCCTGGTTTCTCCCATGTATACATGTTATTAAACGTGGTATTATTTTCTCCTGCTAACCTGTCTTGTTAATGATTTGGCCAGCCATAAGAACCTTAAGGGAAGGGGCAGAGGGGGTTCTCCCTCCTCCCCCACAATACTATATTGTTGGGAGTGTAAATTTGAATAACCACTTTGGAAAACCATTTTGTGCTGCCTAGTCAAGTTGAAGATGCACATATCTTTTGCCTCAGCAATTTCACTTTTGCATGTATACCCCAGAGAAATGTGTGCACATGCGTACAAGTGTACATGAATGATGATGTTCATAATGGTATAGTTCATAATAACCTCCAAACTGGAAACAACCCAAATGTCTATTAATTGTATATTCATATAATGAAAATGAATTATAGCCACAGGAATGTAGGTAAATCTTACAAACATAATGCTGAGCAAAAGAAGGGAGACACAATTGAATACTGTTGGGGGAAGAGGGAGAATCTCCCTCTGCCCTTTTCCTTAAGGTTCTTATGGCTGGCCAAATAATTAACAAGACAGGTTAGCAGGAGAAAATAATACCAAGTTTAATAACATGTATACACGGGAGAAACTCAGAAATGAGCAGCTCGTCCCTCTGTCTAAGCTGCTTGCTTAAGTATTGTAGCTAAAGACGAGGAGCGTGTTGGGGTTGGGTAGTGGCCTGGGACTTCAGAGGGCAGGAGGACAATTCTTTTCGGGGTCATCTATAGATAATGTGGTCAGGGAGAGACAGAGTTTTTGGTAAAAGAGGCTTGGTGCCTTTGCTATTGTAACCTCTATCCTACATTATCTTTATAGCCATCATGATAGAAGATCTGTTCCAGGAAGGAGCCACCATGTCAAATTCTTTAGGCAGTTAGTGGGGGAGGTCAAATGTCCTTTGATATATTTCAACGGTGGCCAAATCTTGATCTCCCACAATACAAAGAAACTTTCCATTTATGTAAAGTACAAAACCAGTTAACACTAAACCATGGATTTTGAGATGAGGACAGTGGTAGGCACAATAATGCCCCCCCTCCCAAAGTTGTTCACACTCTGATCCCAGAATTTGTGAATATGTTATTTTACACGGCAAAAGGGACTTTGCAGATGTTATTAAGTTGAAGACCTTGATATGGGGGAGATTAATCTAGATTGTCCGGGTGGACTCAATGTCATCACAAGCGTCCTTTGAAGTGAGAATTAAGAGTCAGAGAAGGAGATGTGACAATGGAAGGAGGGTCAGAGACGTGCTACACTGATCACTTTGAAGATAGAGGAAGGGAGTCATAGCCAAGGAATTGGGGCAGCTTCTAGAAGGTGGAAAAGGCAAAGAAATGGATTTTCCCCTAGAGCCTCCAGAAAGAAACACAGCTCTGCTGACACATTGATTTTAGTCCAGGAAGACTTGTGTTGAACTTGTAAGTCACAGAACTCTAAGAAAATAAATTTGTGTTGTTTCAAGTCTCCAAGTTTGTGAAGCAATTTGTTACCACAGCAATAGGAAACTAATGCAGGTACATGAGTGGTAAAACTATAAATAAAGGTAAGGAAGTGATTGCCATAAGTCATGACAGGGATCACTTCCGGGGAGGGGTTGAGAGGGTAGTGTGAAGAAGAAAAGGCCTTTGGAAGGTGGGGGGCACTGGCAATGATGACTTTCTTGACTTGAGTTGTAGTTACCTGGAAATTTGCCTTCTAACTATTCTTTATACTTTATACATTTATATGTTGTGCCCTTTTATACCCATGGCTTATATATCACTTTTTTTTCTTAAAGGGGAAAATAGTTCTCTACCTTCACAGGTAAGAGATAAAGTTCTTTAAAAAAGATGACTTCTGAAGCTGGGAATCTTGAGGATGCTTCCCAGTGGACCCCTGGGAAGGCAAGCATTATCATTCCATATGCTCCTAGGGGAAAGGAAAAGTGAAGGCCATCAATCAGTTTACCAAAGTGGGCTTCTCAGTTATCCAGTGACAGCTCAGTGTTTCTTATTCTGTAAACCCTCTGGCCAGGATTTCAGCCTATATGGGATTCATGCCATCACCTGGCTGAACACATCTTGAAATGGTCCTACTCCTGTTTCTTTGAACCATGTTTTGGCTGGTCCTTATGATTGCAACCTGCTTTTTTCGGTTTGTTTGCTCACTTATTTATTTTTTTATTGCGGTAACATTGGTTTATAACATTATATAAATTTCAGGTGCACATCATTGTATTTAGATTTCTGTATAGATTACACCATTGCAACCCATTTTTGGTTTAAACAGATTCCAGTTTGCTAGCTGCTTAAGTTTAAATAATGGTCTGCATCAGTAGTTAAGATTCATTCATTTATCCCAACAATTATTCCTTTTGTGTCTTCTCTGTACCAAGTACCATGCTAGGCTCTGGGATACAAAGACAATAGATCATAGTCCTTTCCTCATGGGAAATCTTGAGTCATGGAGCAGATGTAAGAGTAGATAAATGGCCATGTGAAAATTTCCCCATGAGCAAAACGCTATGGGAACACACAGAAAGAAGTGCCTAATGTTATCAGGGAGATTAAGAAAGGCTTCCTGTAGGAAATAAATGGAATTAAAGAGTCATTGTGGATTGGCTAAGAAGACTAAGTAGAGAAGAAGATATTTCAGGCAAAGGAATAGCTTTTGACAAGTGAATGAGGTAATAAGGAGCATGGCCCATTTGGGGATCTGCTTTAACTCTGCTGGCTAGCTGAGATTGAGAGGTCTAGGGGAGACTGCAGAATGCAGGTGCAAAGTCTAGACGTCAGGTTAGAAATCAAGGTGTCAGTGCCAATGCACTAGGCACTAAGGAATAGTGATTAGGAGCTAGAAGAGTATTACTGGAATATAAAGTCAACAATAGAGATGTAGTCAGCAGAATTTATACAAATATCAGGGGTCAGATAACAGGTTAGACACAGAGCCTTTTCTTCAGTGATGATTTTCTGGCTATTTACATAGCTCCGTTTAATCTTCCTTGGTTTATTCATTCAACAAATATTTATTGAGCACCTCCTATATGTTAGGCACGAGGCATTGTATATACAGTGGTGAATGAAGCAGCAAGAGTCTATTGTTGGGCCTTGCTTTTCATTTTGTGCAGCTGTGGGGGTCGCCACTCAGCAAAAAGGATCTGAGCCCTGAGGATGGGGTATGTGTGCCAAATCTGTGCCTGGTGAGGCATCAGCTTCCAGCAGTGAATGTGGTAATTTGAAAACAGTGACAACAACATTAAAAAAAAGTCTTGTTCACACGTTTGGTCAATCATTTAACTGCAGGTAGTGCCCACTGGAAATGTGATTTTGAGTATCTAAGAATTCTAGAACTGCCTTTCCTCTTCAGAAGTGTGAGATAAATTAGGAGTCTCTATAAAATAGGATCTTTTTGTAGGTCTAGCAGATATAACGTGATCTAGGGTCTCAGGGCACCTCAGGGAGTACTGGAGATGATCTTGGGAATTAAGTCATTTTTATTCTGAGTGCGATTTAGTTGAGAATCTCAAGCTAGCTGTAAAAAGAGGAACATAATACTACAAGGATACAAAGAAAGAGGTTTGGCTTTCTGATTCTCATTCCTTCCCCTGCCTATATGTCTGTTTTTCTTTCTCTCCTTCTCCAGTGGATAGGCAGAGTATAAAATGTTTACTTTATGGACACCAAACTAATGTGTTGTAGGTTCACCCATCTGAGGAGGATTAATTTCTTTTTCAGTCCTGCTTTCAATTTCCTGTCATAGGGAACCTGATTGGCCCTGCTTGGATTGGATACCTACTGTTGTCCAATCTGCAGGCAGAGTAGACATGGGTGGGTGGGATTGGGATTACGTTGAATCAAATGGCTGCCAGAGGATCCATGGCTCTGAATGGAGTGTAGGGGAAGGGGACAGTGACAGAGGCTAATGGTGTCTCAAGATCAGTCCTTGGATCTCTTTTATTCTCTGTCTATAGTAACTCCATTGGTGAGCTCATGATTCTAATGACTTTACATGTCATCAATGGACTGACAATTCCCACATTTATGACTATGGCTCAGATCTCTATTTCAGACTCAAACTCGTATCCAATTACTTATTCAGCATCTCATGTAGATGTCATAGACATCTCAACTCAACATGTCCCAAACTCAGCTGCTGATCTCCCCCACTTCCTCGCAAAAAATCCCCACTCCACTTCAGCCTTCTTCATCTTTTCCATTTCCTATGTCATTCTTCCAGGTGCTCAAGCCAAAAACTTGGAGTTATTCTCGTCTTCTCACTTTCTCTCAAACCTCACTTATAAATCATTAGCAAATTCTGCTTATTTTTCTTTCACAATATATCTAAAGTCTGATTACTTTTCACAGCCCGCTGTTACTACCCTGGTCCAAATTATATCATTTCTTGCTTGACTACTGTTCTCTTTGCTTCTCCTCTTGCCTAGCCCCCACAACTGGAGTAATTTTTTCCAACCATTGAGTAAAGTCTCGTTATTTCTCTGCTCAAAACCCTCCATACAATGGTCCCACATGGTCCTGCATAACTTAGAACTCCGTCACCTTGCGGATTTTATCTCTGGGCTCTACCCCTCAGCCCCTCTGCTCTGGTCATTGCAACTTCCTGGCTGCACATCAGATCCCATCATTTCCCTGCTGGCAGCATACAATGACTTACCATGATATGCTATGTTAGTCAGCTCAAACTGCCATAACAAAATACTATAGACTGTGTGGCTTTAACAACAGAAATTTATTTTCTCACAGTTCTGGGAGCCAGAAGTCCCAGATCAAGGTGCTGGCTGTTCCTGTTCCTGTTGAGAGCTCTCCTCCCATCTTGCCCAGGCTACCTTCTTGCCAAGTCCTTACGTGGCCTTTCCTCTGTAGCGCGTGCTGAGAGAAAAAGAGACAGAGATCCCTTTCTCTTCTTGTAAGACCACCAGTCCTATTGGATTAGGGCCCCACTCATATGACCCAATTTCCCGATGCCACTATTTCCAAATCCTATCGCATTGAAGGTTAGAGCTTCAACACACGAGTTTGAGGGGAGACACAACTCAGTCCACAGCACATGTGGACTAAAACCAAGCCCAGAAGCCTGGAAACCTCGCACGACCTGATCCCTGCTTGCATCGCCAACCCTATCTCTTACCTCTCCCCCACTGTCACTTCACTCCAGCTCCACAGGGGCAATTTATGGCGCTCTCTAGAGCCCTCACCAAGAAGACGCTGTGTTCACGTCTATTCAGTTCATGTCTTCCCTTGAAAGAGCTCCACCCCCACTGGCAGCATCTGGTACCTCCAATCACATTTGAAGACCAACCTGTCCTCAAACACAGGCTGAATCCGCTGTGACATGTTGGTGCTTTCTGTCCTTGGCAACTATTCCTGCTAAATGTACAACTGAGCCAGAGAATGCCTGGCCAACGGAGCAGTCTCTCGGGAATAACAAATAATTTTGACAGTGCCCTATATTCCAGTGGGGATGACATATATAGCCATAAAAATGTTCATGCACTCTGACCCACTTTGGTAATTCTACAACTGGAGTTTTATCTCAGAGAAGTAATTTAAAACAACAACAACAAAAATAGAGCTATATGTATGACAATGTTTATAACACATAATTTGAAACTGCAAAAAATGATAAAGTGTTAAAACAAACTATAAATATCCTAAATTTTAGAGAATAGAGAGATGTTTATAAATTACACAATGTCAATATGTTGGAATATTTTACAGTCATTGAAATAAAAAGTGTGATTATCGTGGAACACATGGAAAATATGTTTTAAACTAATTTAGATAAACAAAAAAATTAGAACTTAAAATTTAACCTATATTATACTTCAACTATGTAAAATCTCTATATATGCTCATAATGACAATAATTGTTACTAGCTGCACTTTGTTGAGTGTCTCTTTCCCAGACACTATTTGAAGCACCATACCTCATCTTTTATCCTTACAAAAATCTTTGAAAATAAACATTATTGTCTCCAAATAACAAATGAGAGGCTCACAGAATTGAGGTTAATTTAATAAGCAAGTGAGAGAACAGAATATGAATCCAGACTAGTCTGACTTAAAGTCTTATGTGTTTTCCCCTCTGCAAAGCTATCTTTCCAAACTTGGAAAGGAAAATGAACAAACGAAAACAAAAAGAATCTACTTATATAAAGGTAGCATGATTATAAAAGAAATTTTTATTTTTGTATTTTTATTATATTTTGAAATTTATTTAACACTTTTTCTAAAAGGTACCCAACATGCAGTGTCGGTCCTCACACAAAACACTAAGAGTGATGTCCGTGCACTGCCTGAAACATGCCAAGTTCAATGTGTTCTTTCCTCAGCTCCGTTTATATTTGAACTCACATACCAACCAGTGACCAAGAGCAACAAGTCAAGAGCATTATTGTTGAAGTACAAATCGTCTTCTGAAGACAAACTAGACTCCAGCTCCAAGTTCTGTCCTGCAAACTTCCCACACAGATAGCCTTTGAGGATCTCTTTCTCCACGTCAAGCCAGAAGAGGGGAGGATTACTCACCCCACTGCAGGCCAACAGAAGAGGGCTTCGACAAGATTATTTGGAAAGATTAGGGGTGCCTACAAGAGGGGGAAAAGGACATTTCCCTCCCCTGCTGGGTGCCTAATGAACTGCAAAAATTCTTGGACTCACCCTAGTGAAGTCACTGGCATATAGAATGGTGAGAAGTTTCTTGGGAAAGCTTGATATATGTGCCTTGGAATCTGGGAGTGCCGTGAACCTAGAAACTGATGCCTCTTTCTCCCCTGGAGAACTGAACGTAATGGGGAGCTGCCTACATATCCACCACCTCATACTGCAAGTTTGCATGTGTTTCCTGTGGGTTAAATGGACATCAAAGAATGATAACTGGGCTCTTGGTGATCTTATAAGTAGCTTGTCTCAGAGGTAAGCCTGCCAGGGTGAGGGAGCTCAGCAATAGGAGACTATGAATCCCAACACCACAGGCCATTGCTAAGGGGGAGGGACATTACAAGAGCACAGCCAGATAGTATGTTGCCCATGTCAGGGTCCAAGCAGAAGCCTCTCAGAGGACACATAGCCTGCATCCTAGCAAGAGAACCAGTATTCAGACTGTACCACTAGCCAGGTTACAATAGCACTAACTAGGTAAGTTATTAGTCCTGTCTTCTCTAATTCTTCCTCCCCTCTGCTGACTCTGGAGAAGCCAGAGGCAACAAGGGTTATAAGTGGATGTATTAGTTATCTATTGCCACCTAACAAATTACTCTAAAACTTGCAGCTTAAACCTAAAATAAACATTTATTATGTCACAAGTTTCTGTGGATCAGCAATTTGGGAGTGGTTTAGCTGGGTGCTACTGGCTTAGGGTCTCCCATGACATTACGGGCTAGATGTTGACTAGGGCTGCACTCATCTGAAAGCTTGACTGGGGCTGCAGCATCTGCTTCCAAGATGGCTCCCTCATGTGCCTGGTGAGTTGGTACTGGCTGCTGGCAGAAGGCCTTAGTTTCAACACATCTAATTCTCCATAAGTCTGCTTGAGTGTATTCAAGACATGGCTGATGGCATCCCCAGAGCAAGTGAATCAAGAGAGAGCAAGTCAGAAGCCAAAATATCTTTTACGACCTAGCCTTGAAAGTCACATGCCATCATTTCTGCAATATCCTTATATGTCAGCCCTATTTTGTGTGGGAGGGGATTGCATAAGACAGTGAATACCAGGAGGTGAGAATCATTGAAGAGAGGCATAGTGTTAGGACAGATCTAAATTTGGAAGAGGAGGGAGACCTTGAATAGGATATATAATTGAATATGTCATTTAGACTGCCCTGGACTTTTTAATACTTGAAAGTGAACATAATTATGAAAAAGGACTTATTCTTCTAACTGGAAGTAACCAAAAATTTATGGGTATAATGGCAACTAGTGTTGAAGTCATTTTCTAAGAATAGAAGTACTGGCACTTTGACTGATGTTTGGCTCCTGAATATGTGTGGAATCTCCTCCAGATTACAGTAACTTTATCTAACGTATAAATGATGTGATAATGCTGTGTAGTATTTGCTACCAAGTCGTACAGTTTAAATTACTTATATGTAGCACTTTAGACCAACTGTTTCTAGGCTCCAGATACGATGTGGCTGCAGTCCTCCAAAGTTCAGTTCCAGTAAATTGAAAGAGAGTGTGGATTCTTGTTGTCTGGATTGGGACATGATAGAGACCCGTCTGTTATGTGATTATCACCTGGATAGGAAGAATGGGGAGTCGGGACAGGAAAGTCTTCTGAGCACTGAGAACCAGTCAGTGATAGGAAGGACCATCCAGAAGCCAAGAGTTAGCAGCAAAGTAGTAAGTTAAGAATTCAGTTGACAAAGCCTACTGTAGGTTGTCACCTGTGGCTTGGATGATCCCTTAGCCACCAGCTTGTCCTGGCTCGCTAGTTATACTTCCACTGGAATCTTGATCCTCTTTTCTTCGAGCCTCAGGCACATGCATAATCCAAGGAAATAGCCTTTTACATTATTAAACATTTAACATCTCCAATCAAAGAACACAGTGGGGCTATTTGCCTTACGTTTGCATAGCTACAGAGAATGCGTCAGCAGATCTATTTGGTTCTACCTCAGAGGTAAATCAAGATCCAATGCTTCTTTATGCTGAGCAAAATAAGTCAGATGGAGAAAGCCAAATACTGTGTGATTTCACTCATATGTGGAAGATAAAACAACAAGAACAAACACATAGAGAGAATAGATTGGTGGTTACCAGAGGGAAAGTGAGGGGGGAAGGGTGAAAGGAGTAAAAGGGTTCTGGGGGATCAGAATCGGCCACCCCAAAACGTGTCTCTCTGGCATGATTATTTTTAGGAACAAAAGACTCAGGAAGAAACTTTGACCTTCCCTCTAACTCCCTAAAAGAATTTACAGTAGAGGGGCTGGCCCAGTGGCGCAAGTGGTTAAGTGTGTGCGCTCCTCTGCAGCAGCCCAGGGTTCGCCGGTTCAGATCTGGGGTGCGCGCGATGCACCGCTTGTCAGGCCATGCTGTGGTGGCGTCCCATATAAAGTGGAGGAAGATGGGCATGGATGTTAGCCCAGGGCCAGTCTTCCTCAGCAAAAAGTGGAGGACTGGCAGATGTTAGCTCAGGGCCGATCTTTGTCACAAAAATAAATAAATAAAGAAAAATAGAAAGAAAGAAAAAAAGAAAGAAAGAATTTAAGGTAGAAAGCCTGTCCCAGGAAGGAGCTATCACCATAGATAACTCTAGATGTGGTAGACAGGAAAGCACCTAGCAAAAGGTGGGCCCTTAAAGAAGGCCCATTTTTAATCAAAGTTCTCTCTTGGGTGCCATTGTCTACAGGTGGCCAGCAAACATTTGTTTACCAAAATTTGCCTTTCCATCTTCATGTGAATTGCCTTCTTCCTCTCTGAAGTCCCAAACCTACCCCAAACATCCCCCTTTGTCTTTAGCTGAAGATGGTATTTAAGGTGGTGGCTTCAGCCATTTTGGCGAGTTACTCAGCTTTCCTGGGTTTCTCCCATGTATACCTGTTAATTTACTTTGTTTGATTTTCTCCTGTAATTCCACCTCATGGCAATTTAATTCTTAGACCAGCCAGAAGAACCTAGAGGGTAGAGGAATAGTTCTTTCTCCCCTACATGATGGACGGCAACTAGACTTTTGGATGAACATGATGCAGTCTATAAAGAAGTTGAAATATAATGACGTACACCTGAAATTTATATAATGTTGTAAACTAATTATCTCAATTAAAAAAATAATAATAAAATAAAACTTGGGAAGAAGGAAAAGAAGAGCCAATGCTTTTCACCTCTCTTGTGCTTCCCTTCTGGGAGAACTACCATCTTCCCGCCTGGACTTCTGGGCCAGGTCTGGCCGCTTTCCCCTCTCGGCCCCCAGAGTCTTATCACCGCACAAAGCCAGAGAAATCCTTTTGAAACACATCCAGGGAGCCGGTCCCTGTGGCCTAGTGGTTGAGTTCGGTGTGCTCCACTTCAGCAGCCCGGGTTCGGTTCCCGGGTGTGGGCCTACAACACTCATCAGCCATGCTGTGGTGGCACGCCACATACAAAATAGAGGAAGGTGGGCTCAGATGTTAGCTTAGGGCGAATCTTCCTCAAGCAAAAAGAGGAAGATTGGCAACAGATGTTACCTCAGGGCAAATCTTCCTCAGCGGAAAAGAAAAAAAAAAAAAAAGAAAAGCAGCAACAAAAAACACATCCAGATCCTGTCACTACCCTGCTCAAAACTCTCGAATGGCTTTCCTTCTCAGTTAGTAAACTCTAATCTTTAAAATACCATTCTCGGGGCCGGCCCCGTGGCTTAGTGGTTAAGTGTGCGCACGAACTCTGCTACTGTCGGCCTAGGTTTGGATCCCGGGCGTGCACCGACGCACCCCTTGTCCGGCCATGCTGAGGCGGTGTCCCACACACAGCAACTAGAAGGATGTGCAACTATGACAAAGAACTATCTACTGGGGATTCGGGGAGAAAAAGGGGACAAAAAGGAGGAGGATTGGCAATAGATGTTAGCTTAGGGCTGGTCTTCCTCAGCAAAAAGAGGAGGATTGGCATGGATGTTAGCTCAGGGCTGATCTTCCTCACAAAAAAAAAAAAAAAGAAACTCATTAAAAGATCTACTACCTGTGCATAGGATAAAAAATAAATAAATAAGTAAAATACCATTCTCTAGTCAGAAAAAAATTTTCCTCCTTAACAACTACCCCATTACCCCAGCCTCTGTCTAAATCTTCCAAAAAACAAACTGTTTGAGGAAAGTATTTTGTTAACATGTGGCTTATAGGGTTCTGATGCCTCTCTAAAGTTCAGAAAATCTATCTAAAACTTGGAAATCAGGCAGAAAGCTGCTTGTGTGACTTAGTGTCCAAAAAACCCACCAAAGTGTCTTCAGGCTCTGAGCACATGATGCAGGTTGACTCAGGGCCAGTCTTTTTACAATTCTGTCAAGTTGCAGGTTAACTTGTCGAAAACTGGTAAGGTGAGGTTTTATTTTTTCTATTTACAGAAAAGATTACCCCAAAGGTTTGGGTTTATTGCCTTGTAGCTCATTAATCATTTTTGTACCTAATTTAGCAATCTTAGTTTTAGCATGCCTGCTTTCACTTATTAATCCACTTTCTCTCTTATCTTCTCAGAACATGCATTGTCACTCGGCTGCTTCCCTCATTAATGAATTGATTAAACCATTGACATGGACTCACTATTTGTATGAGAAGTATTTTTATAACTTTTTTTCTAATCACATAATTTTAATTTTATATTTATTCAAAGAGCTCTCAGATTTATTTAGGGATTGGTTTTTATTATATTATCACTCTAGATCATTCACAAAAGGGAAATAAGTGAATGCTTCCAGTGACGACCTGTATTCCTTGGCTTACAGACCCTTCCTCATCACTCCAATCTCTGTTTCCATCATCAAGTCACTTTCTCTCTGCTTCCCTCCTATACAGATAGTTGTGATTATACCAGGCCCACATTGATAATTCAGGATAATCTTCCTAACTCAAGATCTTTAACTCAATCACATCTGCAATAAGGTAATGTTCATAGGTTTTGGGGATTAGTACGTGGACATCTTTGGGGAGGGCATTATTCCACCTTCCACAGATCTCAAGGAGTTGGTTCAGTTCATCTGGATCCCCTATTACCCATGCCCCATGTAGAAGAACCCCCACAACATGCTGCCTGCTGGCCAGGACTCCCACTAGGCTTATGTAGACCTTTGAGAGTCTCCAAGGGTGCAGAAGGCAGTGGGGCAAAGCCTCTGTGTCCACGTGGAATTGCTCCTGTTGGTGACTAGCTCCTGAGGCATAAGTGTTGAAAGCAAGAAGTTTCTTCCTCAGAGAAGACTCAGCTCTAGTCCTGGGTGAATCTGGTAAGAACACGTGTCCTTGTAGTGCTCTTTCTCTTGGCGTCCTCCCCTGGCTGCCCCCACTGGTTCCTTTCTCCCTTCTCCCGCATCCACTTCCTTCTAGCTCTCTCATTACCTCTATATCTTGTAGGGTGTTGCCCACTCTTTCTTTGTTCTCAAGATAAAAGCTCCTTTCACTTCTTTTCTTTCTTGATAGCTCTCAGGAAGAGCCTAAATCTTTAGCATGGAAAACAGATTTCCTTTTCCTTAAGGGCAGGGAAGACTCCACCAATTTGTTTAAACCATCCAAGAGGAAAGAGAAGTTTCCTTTCCATCTTGGAGAACATTCCTCTCTTCTTCTCTTTCTTTCCCCCACAAGGGGCTGAATGGTTCTATTAAAGAAAACAAAAAGCAAAGCAAATCTTTTTCATACTTAAAAAAAAAAAACAGCAAAACAATCATAACTGCAATCTTGAAAACTCAAAAAGGAGGGAGCATAATGGAAGAATTTTTTTGGTGACTTTTAAGTGATGTTAAAAATAGTAATTTAGAGGGGAGAAATTCTGTTGGTGAGTTTCCAACATGTAAACAGCATCAAATGGGGATGAGTCCCAGCTTCATCTCCAGAGTTCCCGTCCCACATACTCAACATCATGTCGAGTATTTCCACTTGTATTCTTTGTAAGGGTAAAATGCTGGAATTTTCTTTGAGGAGGGGAGCAGCTGCCACTCCACTCTCCCGTCCATAGAGTGTCTCCTTGAAAACATCATAAGCTCCATGAGAGGCCCTATCTGTGATTTTATAGTGTAAGATCAGGGCCTTTTGATCCTTGGAACTGTAAACACTTACCTCCAAAATGAATTCAGAAATCTCTCAGGAGGTATAGAGGAGAAAATCACAGACTCATCCATTTATTTCCTAAGGAAATCAGAGACATTTTCATTGTTCTTTCTTCTCCTTTACTGTAAAAAATTGCGTGAAATTCTAACCAGACTGTTACTGAGCAAGGGCTCACCACCCGATGAACGCAGAAGCCAACACTGTGTACACCAGTCTTTGAGAGAAGAAGCAGTTAATTTTGCAATTGATTGGTAAGGAGACAGAAGGGCAGGCTCTCAACTCCGTCTGCCGGATCCCAGGTATGGGGGAAGGTTTAACGGATCAGAGAGGGCTGGCTGGTATGTGGAAGCACTGGAAGGATGAGATTCGATTGGCAGATCAAAATTTTCTCTTCTGTGCATGCTCCTGGCGGGCTCACAGCCTCTGAAAAACAGTTTTTAACATCCTGTTGCTAAGATGAGGTCAGTTATGAGTGGTTACCAGGAAAAGAACAGTAAACAAGGGTAAAGTTGTTATGCAGATTTAAGTCATTGCCTTCTCTATTGATAAGTGTCCAGAGATTTAGAATCATCCTCCCCTTCCTGGCACAGAGAGGGAGGCACCCTTACAAATGGAGATTTCTCTTAGAGATGTAAATTTCCCTTACAAATGGGTAACTTCTACTAGGTTTTCGCAGCTTTCCTACCTCTGCTGTATTTTTTTTTTTTGAATAAGCATCGGCTCAAAATAGTCCTTATGCCAAACAGACATATTCTGGGGTGGCAAATTCTGTTCTTGGTCTTGTCATTAGAAAACTTTGTAGTCACGTTCATGTTACCTTACACGTGTGTAAATCTGATCATGCTTACTCAGTAGTCATTTGTTTCTCTCTCTCTTCTATATTGTTACTGTTAAAGCAACTGGATCGGGCCCAAGATGGAGTCACTCATGATAAAACCCACGTCAGCAAACCAAAACTGAACTAACTTTCTATGTTGGGCTCTCCCAGAAAAGGAAGGCCTAGGTCAACCAATCATCACTTGTCTGCTCAGCACAAGTTACCTGACCGGCTCCACGACTTTCTTTCGCTCCATGTAAGGAGAGTAACCCTGCTTTAACCAACCAGCAAATGTTCAGTATAACTTCCTGGTTCCTGCTCAGTTTGGTCTATAGAAATCTCTCACCTTGTCAGAGCTCTTTTCTATCTGCTAGATTGGAAGCTGCCCGATTCATGAATCACTGAATAAAGCCAATAAGATCTTTAAAATTTACTCAGTGGAATTTTGTTCTTTAACAGTACGGAGGGCTGTTTGTTGGCAGGGCTGTTTTATTTCTCTAAAACCCCTCAAATTCCTCAAACTCAATGTGCTCAAACCAGAACTCACCAATTTCCTGCTTCCTCTTACCCAACTTCCTCTTAAGCCTAAGAATGACAACATAGCCATACCTAGGCACCAAAGGTAAAAAAACCCTTGCCTTCCATGGCCTATCGTCTCCTTTATTCGTTCAACAAATATTTACCGAGCACATGTTCTGTGCCAGACACTGTTCTGGGTACTGGGAGACAGAATGTGAAAAAAAAAAATTCCTCCTGGAGTTTACTTCTGATGGGAGAGAAAGACAATGAACAAATCACTAACATAACATCAGGGGGTGTGCCACAAGTGCTATGAAGGAAAATAAAGCTGACTGAGGAGGACAGAGAGTAACGGAATGGTGTCTAGAAAAGTCCCATGGTGACATCTGATCAGAAACCCGAGCGCAGTGAAGAAGTGGAGCCAGCAAGGATTTGGAGCGTGGTTGGAGCTCAGTGAGGCACGGGGAGAGTGGTGGGTAAGGAGGTCCGAGAGGCAAGCAAGGCCAGTCCACTAGGACATGTAGGCCGTCTGAGGCCTTGGATTTCAATACAATTATGTTAGGAAGCCAGTGGAGGGTTTTGAGCAGGAGAATAACAGGATCTAATATAGGTTTTAAAAGCCTTCCTGAATCTCTTCACACTGCAACCAGAGTGGTCTTTGCTGTGCTTTCTTCCTGTTCCTCCTCCACCTTCTCCTTTCCTTCCTCTTTATCTTGTTTTTCTTAGTGAAAAACACTTGACCGATTTTTCTGATTGTAAAAATTTCATATGCTTCTTGTAAAAATTTCAAACAGAATAGACAGTTTTTAAAGTAAAAGTTGAGTGAAATCTAATGGGTAATGTTTTGGTACATCCTGCTAGTATTTTGGCACATACAGAGACGGCTCTCAGAGTACAGATCTGCTGGCTTTACTCCTTGAATTGAGGCCCTTTAATACCTTTCCGTTGCTCCTCAGATCAAGTTCACGTCTTCCACGTTGAGCTCTGTCTCTTCATTACCATTACTTCTCCATCCTGCTCTCTTTTCATCGTAGCTTCTGCGGAGACCCAATGCCCCGTTCTCCTCCACCCAGCTAAGCCTTCTCCTAGCCTCTCAGACCTCTGCACCTTCCTCCACCCCCTTGTCTAACAGCTCAGCTCTCTACCCATGGACTATGAGCTTGGAGGGCAGACAGAGAGTCTTCCTTGCCTCAGCATCCCAGTACCTAACCCAGTGCCTGGTACAGAAGAGACACAATAAATATTTTTGAATGAATGTGTGAGAGAACTTTGATTCTAGATAACCCATTCAAGAGACATTTAAGTATCTACTGGATGCCAGATTCTATTCTGTTACCAGGAAGATAAATGATCCATGAGCCAAGGCTCCCCTCCTTAAGGTTGTCAGTCTTCTGCTGGTCCTTCAGACAGAAATGTCTTTAAACTAGAGAAGGGCAGTTCTGTAGGCTGTGTCAGCTGGATACCAACACTCTTTAAGGATACTGTGTTTAGCTGTAACTCTGGGATTCCAAGCACTCTTATGATCTACTATTTTGTCTACTAGTCATTTCAAGATAAACCAGTGCAATGTCTCCTCCCTTCCACCCCATTTTGTTTTTATTGTGGTAAAATACATATAAAGAAAAATTTGCCTTTTAAGCATTTTTAAGAGTACAATCCAGTGGCATTAATTAAATTCATAATGTTGTGCAGCCATCACCTCCATCTGTTTCCAAACCTTTTTCATCACTCCAACCAGAAACTGTGTACTCATTAAGCAATAACTCCACAACACCCTCTCCCAACCCCTGGTAACCTCTAATCTGCTTTCTGTTTCTACGAATTTGCCTATTCTAGCTATTTCATATAAGTGGAATCATACAATATTTGTTCTTTGCTGTCTGGCTTATTTCACTCAGCATAATGTTTTTAAGGTTGCAATGAGCTTTTTTATTTTCATTTTTTTAAATACGGAGGACAATGTTTTGTCTAATACGCATTTAGAAATAAATCAGTGCAACACTTTTTTATTTTCATTTGTGCTTGGAATATCTTTTACAACAGAAAGTAAATGCTTAAAAGTCCTATTAGTTTCTTCTTCTTCCTTTGGAGAAACTTTAATTGGTTTTTGGCTCACAGGTTTATGGCATGTTCTTTCTACAGTGGTCTTATTCTATCCCCCATCCCCACTCCACAATTTCCTCCTGCTCCTGTGGATGTTCGCTCACATTAACCAGAGTGACAAGAGTTCTTGACCCTGGAGCTGGGGGAATAGATGACATTACTCATTAGGTATCCTGTTCCCTCTGGCCAAAGCTGGGAAGGGAATATCTTGAAGCTGGGGCTAAGAGGCAATTTTGGATTTGCTGCTATTCCTTGCCCTCTAGTTTCATTTTACATGCAGTCACAATTTTTCTATCAATGGTCAAGGCCAAGATTGTGACCATTCCTTCAAGTTCTCCAGTTCCTTATAAGTGTTTTATTATCAGTTTCCACAGCTGGCTAGCATAGCAATGGCTAAGGTTCCTCCATTGCTCCTTCTCCTTCTCAGCTGGCGTACCCTGGCCTTGGCTCTAACTCTTTATCTCTTTTGGCAACATCAATGAAATAATAGTAGTGATACTTGTGTAGAGGAGGAAAAATAATTTCCCCTCTACCCTTCATTGTTCTTTGCTGAGACCACCCCCCCCATAAGAAAGGACAGATTATCAAGAGAAAAATAAACAAGTTTAATAACATGTTTATTTCATGTATACATGGGAAATACCCAGGAAAACTAAGTAAGACTCTCCCAAACGGCCTAAGCCACTACCTTAAATACTTCTTCAGCTGAAGACAAAAGAAAGAGGTTGGGGAGGAGGGCAGTCTAGTTATCAGAGGTTACCAGGAAAGTGTGGTAAAGAAGAGTAAGATTAATTATGTGGATTTAAGTGGATGCCTCCTCCATTAGCAAGATTCTCTTGTGATTTAGAGTCATTTTTCTCTTCCTGATAAAGAGAGGGAGACACTTGCAAATGGAGATTTCCTTTATAAATATAAATTTCTCTTACAAAAGGGTAACTTCTACTCTATTTTTAGAGATTCTCGTCTCTGCTTTTTCTCAAAAATAATTAGCTCAAAATAAACCATATGCCCAAGAGGCATTTTGGGGTGGTACACTCTGCTACCCATCAATACCAGTGTTTTATCCTCAAAACAATCTTGCAAAAGAGGTAGGGTGGGGTTTATTTTTCTCCCTTTACAAATGAAGAGACTTAATAAGACAGGAACCAGCCTAATGAGGCAGGGCCATCTGCAAGGCCCCTGGCCTAACAAGATAAGGCCCCTAACCAATCTGTAAGCTAGGAGAATAATATAGAGACCACCAAGATCCACATTCTGCAGTTTCTGGACTTTCCTGGGCTTACACATGAACCCTAGCACCCAGGAGTCCACTTAGGGTCACCCTAGCCCCATTACCATACTAAAAATCACACCCAGGGGTGTAGAGCTAACACGCTAATGATACATGAGTTGCATGTAGTAGCATGTTACACAACAGCACAGCTGCAAGCATGACCCCACCTCCACATGCCGTGACAAGGCACTTCTCCCCAACCTTTGCCTAATAAAAGCCCCACAATCCCACTCCATAACGAGCCAGTCACCTGCCCCTTTCCTTTCTACACCGGCTCCCTTGTGCCTCTCCTGTGCACAAGCTAATAAACTTTTACTTTTCTACTCCTGTTTGTTGTCTCTCTTGATTTCCATCCTGGGGGACAACAAGAACCCAATGTGCCAGAAATATTTTGGCGACCATGAAGGGACTTTCTTGAGTCGTGGTCAAAGATTGGATGGGCCTGGTGCCAGACCAGTCTGGCTGCCTGAATGTGGGCATAAGTGGCTGCAGCCAAACCTGTGTTTCAGGCTCCAGCATTTGGTAAGTGAGGTCAAGGCCTGGGAGCCAACACCCTCTAGTCGGACCAACTCTCTTAAAGTCTCCCTCTTTTCCTTCTCTCTCTCTCTCTCTCATCCTCTTTAGGAGAATCTTCTCTCCTCTGGTTTCAGGGGTACCAGGAGCCCCGGGGTCAGTAATTAGCCTGACAATCTGGTTTTTCTGGTTTCAAAGAGTCCATGTTTTACCTCTGGGTGTTCTCCTCTGGTTTTGGAGCACCTGGAGTGATTCCAGGTTGGACCCGCAGTCAGCCATTTGACTGACGGTCTGGAATACTGTTTTGTCTCCTGTCAAGAAGCAGTTTAGTATTTTAGGCGCCTACTGAGTCAGTGATGGGGACAGGACACCTGTAATTTATTCTGTAAACTGTCTTGCTGGTGTTGTCTGCCCGAGCATGGGAACGGTTGTTTGTGTGACCCTTATATTGATAACCTTTGGGAAGAGGCCGTGAGGTCAAGGCCTGATCACCTCTTTCCCTTCTTTGTCTGTCTCATTTGTCACCTCCTCTGTTGTCACCAAGTCAAGGTTAAGTTCAGGCTGGACCTGAGCATAACCTGGACCTTCTGTGAAATCGAAAGTTGAAAATATTTTGCCAGGGACTTAACTCTCAACCCTGGCATAGGGAGCCCCTGGCCCACTCCAGGCCTTTGCCTCTTGCCTCCCTGGCTTGCCTTGTGCTGGCTCAGGGACTTAAGTGCCTGGGCTGAGTGGAACTTGACTAAATCCTATAGCTATATTGAAACCCACAGTCAGGCTCTCGGAGTCCACCTTGGAGAAAACTTGAGTGGTTTCTCTGTGCCTTTGTGATGTAGTTGGACAGGTAGATCAACCTATAAAGTCATTTGAGTTACAACCGAATTTCTGAGAAATCAAGAGCAATTGTCCTTAAAAAAATTCCTTATAAGACTGGAAAAGTAGATCTAGAGGGAGTTCAGCTTCCACCCAGTTCCTTTATCTCAAAAAGGATTATCATCTCCTCTCTCCAGGAACTGTTATCTAGCCCATCACTAATTCCTAGGACTGAAGAAAAAAAGGAAAAAAAGTAAGAAAAACAGCCATAAGAGTGCCCTCACCAAAAATCTAGCATCTTGAGTGTCTTCTCCACAAATATTAGTAAAAAGGCTTAAAACAAAATTTGGATCCGTAACTGGGAAGCTTTGTATTATGGTACCTGATTCATGGCCGTAATTTTTAAAACAATAGCTGTGGAGAGTCTGTGTATGTGTGTCTATATATATATGTTATATATGTGTGATATTTTACCTCTGGATGGTATAATTTCTAAAGAGCTCTATTCAGGTGGCTTAAAGTAAGTGCTTACATAAATTCTAAATGTAATAGAAATTAACCCATATGTCTTTCAAGTTAACATGATATAAATTAATCTTTGGTAAATAAAAGCTTATTTAAGTATGTTGGTTTGATTAAAATGAACATGTTTTCAGAGTCATCAGCATTGGAGATGATGCAGACATGCAGCCTTTATTCTACATTTATTTGTCAAATAAGCTGATGTTATCTCTATTACACAACTGGTTAACAAAAATAATAACTTAAAATGATGGTTAATTTTCTCTAAAGTCTCATGAAGTTTTATAGGCAATGTAAATAATCATTGGGAACAAGTAAGCTAAATAGATGTGAAAAGATAAAAGTGTTGGGTGAATTTTTTAAAATAATTATGTGTTATGGCATGTATATTTAACATAACTTCCAAAATCTCTCTGGTAACTTGAAACTTTGAGGTTTTTCTAGGTAAAATTAAATGATAAAACTCATCGGATATCTGGGTCATTTTCAAATAAGATAACTTACTGAAACATTATCACTAAATATGTCTAAGTTTATCTACTTTTAGCTTCTTATTACAAAGAAACAAAAAGATGTTTGTGTCTATTAGTATACGTCTTGTATTTGTATTAAAAGATTGTACTATGAAGTAACATGTTTCTAGAAATTAAAGTATTTATAAATTTGGGAAGCCACAGAATGCTAATGTAAAAGACAGTTCATAATTGCTTAGTTTTTAGTTTTCACTGAGGTCTATAAGGGTTAAAAATTCTAATTAATATAAGTAAGTTTTAACATAAAAAATAAGCTGTTGCAAAAATTAAAATTTGTTTTTCTTTCTCTTAAAAGGGATAATTTTCTTAAACTCTGAGTCTGTTCTTGATAAAGAAGTTATAAAATGTTTTTCTTTATCTGTGAGTAAGTCTACCTAAAAGACAGAAAATCTATGTTTTGTTAAAATAATTTCCTATGTTCAAAAGGACTGAGGTCTCTCTATTATGGTTTTTTTTTGACTAATTTTAACTCTCTGTTTGCCCTTGACTGTTTCTGTTGTCACTTTGATTGAATGGGTAACTGAGCATTGTTTCACAGTGAGCATTGTTTCCTATTTAACTAAGTGTTTTAAAACCATTTGATATTTTTGACAAGCTTCCCCCGCAAAAAAAAATTCAAATTCTGAATGAAGTCTTTCTTTTGACCTGGAAGGAGGAAAAAAAAATTTTATTCTCTGAGAAGTTTCAGAGGGCCCCTGGGACTTCTCAAAGAAATTTACACTCTATTCCTATAAAGAAGAAGATACTAAACTAATTAGGCTTATTTGGTATGTTAAATTAAATGGGAAGCATTGTCAAATAAATGATGATAAACCTTCTTGGGTGGTATTATGTGGGTAAATGTTATTGATATGTTTTTTAAATTATATAACATTCCTAAAATTCTGATCTGTCCTTGTTGTCAGTCATAATTCTAGTTATTATCTTAAAGTGTTGTATGTCACAGAAATAGCCAAGTTTCTTTGTCAATTGCCCTTTTTGTCTTTTCTTATTTGCAGATAGTTGTTTTACTTTGATGTTTTTGCAAATATGTTTCATCTTCAGAGAGATTCATGGAAAGGACTCTGACACTTATTCTAGAATACAGATTTCTGATAAACTTTCAGATTATAAAACTGAACTGGGTAAGAAATCACAGAACCCTAACAGAGAAAGTGATGACTTCATGAAACTGCTAACAGAAGATTAAGATCAAGAATCAATTATACAGGACTGAATGAACAGATGAGGATGATTATAATGTATATGACTTTTCCTTTGAGATATTGCTGATTTTTATTTATTTATTTATTTATTTATTTATTTATTTATTTTGGTGAGGAAGATTAGCCCTGAGCTAACATCTGTTGCCAATCCTCCTCTTTTTGCTGAGGAAGATTGGCCCTGGGCTAATATCCATGCCCATCTTCCTCTACTTTATATGGGGTGCCACCACAGCATGGCTTGACAAGTGGTGTGTCAGTCTGCACCTGGGATCTGAACCTGCGAACCCTGGGCTGCCTAAGTGGAGCACACGAACTTAATTGCTATGCCACCAGGCCAGCCCTGAGATATTGCTGATTTTTTAAATGTTTTGTTTTTTTTTCTGATTTAAGGAAAGCTTTTTCTCTTTTCCTTAAGCTAACTATGACTTATAGCAATTTGGTAAATTATACTCTTATAGGCAGAATTGAAATGTTTATCTTTTTCTCCCTACCTGATTCCTCCAGAATTTGGAAACTCTTAGTGAGTACTGTTTTCATGGCAATATAGTTATTTGCATATGTTAAATAAGAATATGTTCTCCTTATAACAGGACACATTTGGAAATACTGGTTGTAGCGCCAAGGCTTTGACTGGAATGTCATATTTGAGAGAAACACACAGACTCAGATATGACAAGATAGCTTTTTGAGGAATAAAGGTTGACTTTCTGGAGTCACTTGGAAATATTGGCCTGGTACTTTGTTTACAAGGTTCCCAGCAACCATACTGGGTAAGTAAAGAATGTCACATATCTGGCAGGTACAAGGAACCTCAAAATTTAAAGGAACTTCAAGAAAAGAGAAGACTTCACCAAAATCTAACATATTGCAGGCAAAATCTGATGACAAATCTTTGGCTTGGCTTTCCTGGCCTTGAGAGGCCTTTAAAGTTCAATCTGAGGTTCCTTGTAAAAAGTTCCAGCAAAGCAAATTTGAAAGAACCTTTATAATCAATTGCTACTCTTGCTGTACTTATGTAAATAATTGGGCCAATTTTATTGAAACTAGACTTACTTTGCAAACTAATGAGTCTTAATTGGCTATCTTTGGTAAAAATGAGGGTGATTTTCAAGAGAAAAATTATGTTTCAATAAAAACTTTAGTACACATTTATGGATAATAAGTCCTACTTCTGATAATTATCTTTGAGGTTTTTGTTTTCTATCTGTAAACTGGACCGCATGCGGAATTCTTCGAGTCTCCTGAAATATCTGGCTACAAATCTACAAACTAATGTTTTCAAATTTTTTTCTATCATTTTCATTTGGATTCATTGAGAACTGAACCTGCCCTTTTCCTGAAGCCCTGCAGACTGAAGCTGGACAACTTGGTACAAACTTAAGGGAGATTCATGTCTGTTGCTGTGTAAGACACTCAGAAAGATACTTGAGGGGGCCGGCCCCATGGCGTAGAGGTTAAGTGCGTGCGCTCCGCTGCTGGCGGCCCAGATTCGGATCCCGGGCACACATCGATGCACCGCTTATCAGGCCATGCTTTGGCGGCATCCCATACAAAGTGGAGGAAGATGGGCACAGATGTTAGCCCAGGGCTAGTCTTCCTCAGCAAAAAGAAGAGGATTGGCATGGATGTTAGCTCAAGGCTGATCTTCCTCACAAAAAAAGAAAAAAAAAAAGAAAGATACTTGAACACCCAATGACATCATCAGAGGCATTTCAAGCTGCAAAAGGTGCTTTGACTCTGACTTCTAGAAATACTTTTGGCTGGCTGCTCCCTGGGCTCAGAAACTGGTTTATAATTTGCTCCCACCAATAACATTGTTTTTCTTTTTGTTAAACTAAAAATGACTTATGTTGATAACTCAGGGTACGTTGAGACCAACATCCTGGAGATCTATGAACAAGTGTCCTGGCTTCACCAATGTAACCAAGGTGAAGGTGCGGGCACTGATCAAGGATACCCTCCCATCCCTCACTTGATTCCTTCTCTTCTTGGGACCCCTGGTAATCATCCTACTCCTATTAATTTTTGGTCCCTGTCTTTTTTAACCTTCTTGTCAAGTTTGTGTCCTCTAGGCTCCAACAATTCCTGTTAAACTGATGGTCAGGCAAGGATTCCAGGCACTTCCAAAGGCTGACCCACTTGTCCTCATTCTCATTCCTACCAGAGCTTGAAATAAACTGAAAAAGATTTTTACTTCTCCAGATATAGGGCCCCTTTCTCAATGCCCCTTGTCAGCAGGAAGTAGCTTTAGAAGAAGAGACCTTCTCCCATGATCCTTAAGTTTAAGGAAGATAAAATCTCTCAGAGGGGAATGAGACAGGAACCAGCCTAATGAGACAGGGCCATCTGCAAGGCCCCTGGCCCAACAAGATAAAGCCCCTAACCAATCTGCAAGCTGGGAGAATCAGACAGAGTCCACCAAGATCCACATTCCACAGTTTCTGGACTTTCCTGGGCTTATGCATGTGCCCTAGCACCCAGAAGTCCACTGAAGGTGACACTAGCCCCATTACCATACTAAAAATCACACCCAGGGTGGAGAGTTAGCATGCTAGTGAAACCTGTATTGCATGTAGTAGCATGCTAGATAACAGTGCAGGCCCAAGCACGACCCTACCTCTATATGCCATGACAAGGCACTCCTCCCCAGCCTTTGCCTAATAAAAGTCCCACAATCCTGCTCCCTAACAAGCTGGTCACCTGCCCCTTTCCTTTCTGCACCGGCTCCCTTGTGCCTGTCTTATGCACAAGCTAATAAACTTTTACTTTCCTACTCCTGTTTGTTGTTTCTCTTGATTTCCATCCTGGGACACAACAAGAACCCAATGCGCTGGTAACATTTAGATATAGAGAATTTAGGTGATCTGCACAGATTCATGCAGCTAATAAGTGGGGAACCTGAATTGCAGCCATGATTTGTGATCAGTTGCTCAGCCACGTTGCAGCTAGACAAAGCAAAGACTCAATAAATATTTGTCGAATGAATGAATGCTGTGCTTGTGTTTGCTCTTGTCTGTCCATTCTGTTGGCAGGGTCTACACAAAGCCAGCTGTTTCTTGGAGGAAGCAGAGCTTTCCCACCGCTACTTTTTACCAGGTGTCTCAGTAATGCTCATTGTTACTTGGACAAACTTTTCGATGGACAGTTTGCCTTATCCAAGTTGCAGAAGATCCTTAATTTATAAAAATTCTCAGAAAATTGTTATAGGAAAATAATAGGTGAGAAAGTGGAGGACTTGGTTCACTATTCATTCATAAAACCCTTATATTTAAAAACATTGATCCAACACATTAGAAGGGGAAGGAGGAGGGATATGAGAGTTTGGGCCTAAAGGAGAAAATATTTTATAATTAAATAGAAGAAAGCCACTCATGGATCTATGGTGACACTGAACTATGAACTAAAGAATACGATCAACCCTTTGCACCTGAGGTCCACAAAGAAAAAAACATTCCATAGACGTTTTTCATTCCTCTCCTCCATGTAATAATGGAGGGGAAAATACAAACAAAAAACCTAAGTCCACCTAAAGAGATGTAGTTTTTGAATTTCACTTTTATTTTGTAAGCAGCATCATTTTGGAGAAGAGCCATCTCCAAAGAGAGAATTCTTTACATAGCTGCCTTCCTAAAATGCAAGCCATTTCTGCCAGTTACCACCAGATCTTTTCTGCCACCTGGGGAGTTACTCTCAATTGTATTGACTTTCTGTGACCTTCCTTTATCATGCAAACCAAGGCAGTCAAATTGACTGAGCTGGGTCCTCCCCAGTCCCCAGCAGATGGTCATTAGTCACAGCAAGTGGATGGTAGGATTATCTTGGGCTCTGGCTCTCCCTACCAGTATGCAAACCAGTAAACAGGTTCAAGGTCCCAAGATTAGACAGATATTTGTGATGGCTGATGTTCTGTCATTCTCTCTGGAATGAATTCCTATTTTGAAAGTTTTAAATGTTTCCAAATTACAGACAAGGACTGATACAACATACTATGTAGGAGTTGGTTTAAATTCTTAAATTAGTTACATGTTAACAGTAAAAACAAAATGATATTTCAATACTAGCCATGAAAGAAAATAGGAAACAAATTTGTTAATAAAATTATCTCTATCTTGAAAGCTATTTTATGAAAAACCATTTTTAACTTAAAGATAACATGTTTTCTGGTTCTAAAATATCTTCTATGTATAAAAACTGGAAAACAGAAATTACAAAGAAAAAAATCTGTTTGAGAATCACATCACCCAGGGATAAGACAAATAATCTTTGTTTGAATTGTATTTCTTTCCAATCTCTTGTCTGTACACTTGCATTTTTACTAAATCAGAACTTACTAAAGATACATTTTTTCATGTTTTTCCCCCAGTTTTATTGAGAAATAATTGGCATACGTCTCTGTATAAGTTTAAGGTGTATAGCATTATGGTTTGATTTATGTATATTTGTGAAATTATTACCACCATAGGTTCAGCTAACATCCATCTTCTAGTATAGATACAATAAAAAGAAAAGAAAGAAAAAAGGAAAAAAATTTTCTCCTGTAATGAGAACTCTTAGGATTTACCCTCTGAACTTTCCTGTGTATCATATAGCAGTCTTAACTGTAGTCACTGTGTTGTTCATTACATCTGTGGGGGATTGGAATTTGTCATCCAAATGTGTCTCTTTGGTTTGATTATTTTTAAGAACAAAAGACTCAGAAAGAAACTTTGACCTTCTCCCTAACTGCCTAAAAGAATTGAAGATAGAAAGTCTGTCCCAAGAAGGAGCTAATACCATAAGATAGCTATAGTATATTATAAACTAGGTGTGATAGGGAGGAACCTAGCAAGGGCCGTTTAATCCAAGTCCTCTCTATGTTTCATTGTCGTTACAAGGCATTTGCTTTTCCATCTTCATGTGAATTGCTTTTCACCACTTTGAAGTACCAAACCACTGCTCCCAACATCTTCCTTTGTCTTTAGCTGAAGATGGTATTTAAGGTGGTGGCTTCAGCCATTTTGGTGAGTTACTCAGTTTTCCTGGGTTTCTCCCATGTATACATGTTATTAAATTTGTTTGATTTTCTCCTGTTATTCTGTCTCATGTCAATTTAATTCTCAGACCAGCCAGAAGAACCTAAAGGATAGACGAATAGTTGTTCCTCCCCTACACATCCCTAGTACTTATTTGTCTTATAACTGGAAGTTTGTACCTTATGACCACCTTTCACCAATTCTCCCTTCCCCCACCCTCTGCCTCTGGTAACCACAAATGTGATCCCTTTTTCTATGAGTTTGTGTTTTTGCTTTTTCAAATTCCACATATAAGTGAGATCATACAGTATTAGTCTTTCTCTATTTGACTTACTTCACTTAGCATAATGCCTTCAAGATTCATTCATATTGTCACAAATGGTAGGATTTCCTTGTTTTTTTAATGGCTGAATAATACTCCATTGTATATATATATCTTGACTGCTTTATCCCTTCATCCATCGATGGACACTTAGGTTGCTTCCATGTCTGGCTATTATAAATAATGCTGCTATGAACATGGGGTGCAACATTTTTTTGAGTTAGTATTTTCATTTCCTTTGGATATATTCCCAGAGGTGAAATTGCTGGATCATATGGTAGTTCTGTTTTTAATTTTTTGAGGATCCTCCATACTATTTTACATAGTGACTGCACCAAGTTACAATTCCACCAAGGGTTCCCTTTTCTTCACATCCATGCCAACATTTTTTATCTCTTGTCCTTTGGAGATGGCCATTCTAATAGGTGTGAGGTGATATCTTATTATGGTTTTAATTTGCATTTCCCTAATGACTAGTGATGTTGAGCATCTTTTCATGTACTTGTTGGCCTTTGGTATATCTTCTTTGGAGAAATGTCTTTGCAGGTCTTTTGCCCATTTTTAACTTGAGTTGTTTGTTTTTTTGTTATTGAGTTGTGTGAGTTCTTTATATATTTTAGATATTAACCTCTTATCAGATATATGGTTTGCAAATATTTTTTCCCATTCTGTAAGTTGTCTTTTCACTTTGTTGATTGTTTCTTTGTCTGTGCAGAAGATTTTTAGTTTGATGTAGTCCCACTTGTTTATTTTTTATTTTGTTGCTTGTGCTTTAGGTATCATATCCAAAAAATCATTACCAAGACCAATGTAAAGGAGATTGTTTCCTACGTTTTCTTCTAGGAGTTTCATAGTTTCGGGTCTTACATTTAAGTCTTTAATCCATTTTTAGTTAAATTTTTTTTTAATAATTTTATTTATTTATTTTTCCCCCAAAGCCCCAGTAGATAGTTGTATGTCATAGTTGCACGTCCTTCCAGTTGCTGTATGTGGGACGCAGCCTCAGCATGGCCGGAGAAGCGGTGCGATGGTGTGCGCCTGGGATCTGAACCCGGACCGCCAGCAGTGGAGCGCGCGCACTTAACTGCTAAGCCACGAGGCTGGCCCATTTTGAGTTAATTTAAGATAATTAAGTGAGTGGTATAAGATATGGGTCTCGTTTTATTCTTTTACATGTGAATATCCAGTTATCCCAGCTCCATTTATTGGAAAGACTGTCTTTTCTCCATCGAGTATTCTTGGCTCCCCTGTCAAATGTTAGTTGACCGTATATGCTTAGGTTTATTTCTGAGCTCCCGATTCTGTTCCATTGGTTTACTTATGTTTTTATGCTAGTACTATACTGTTTTGATGACTATAGCTTTATAGCACAGCTTGAAATCATGAAATGTGATGTCTTGTGCTTTGTCCTTCTTTCTCAGGACTTCTTTGGCAATTCTAAATGTACATTTTTGATTTTTGAATTATTTCATTGAAAATTATAAATCATTAGCATTTTCCATATTATTAATAACTCCATCAAAGTGTTTTTGAGTACTACCTTATAGTTTATCATGTGAATATACCATTAAAAAAATCAAATTATAAAGTGCTAAAAGAAAATTTTCAGGGCCAGCTCTGCTCTGAAATGGAGCACCCACAGAACTTAACCTCTAGGCCGTGGGGCAGGCCCCCTATTTTGTACTTCCTTGATGACTTACAAGGTTGAAGATCTTTCTATACATTCATTGTTTATTCTTCATTTGTGAACCACCTGCTCAATTCTTTGTCTTAAAAGAAAAACTATACTATTAATTGTCTCTTTTCATGGATTTGTTTTTTTAATATTCTGGATACTAATCTTTTGTGGCTTATCTTTTTCTTGTTTTATTGTGACGAAGACTAGCCCTGTGCTAACAACTGTGGCCAATCCTACTCTTTTTGCTGAGGAATATTAGCCCTGGGCTAAAACCTGTGTCCATCATCCTCTACCTTTTTTATATGTGGGATGCCTGCCACAGGATGGCTTGATAAGCGATGTGCAGGTCAGTGCCTGGGATCTGAACCTGCGAATCCTGGGCCACTGAAACAGAGTGCGCAAACTTAACCACTACGCCACCGGGCCAGACCTCATTGATTTTCTTGCTTATTTTTATTCTCTCATCCCCCCTACTTTATTTTAGTTTGTTTGCTTGCTTATTGTTACTGTTTTATTACGTTGAGTTAAAATTTTAATATATTTTTACTCTTCATGTCTTCAAGTTAGTGCATTTAAGGAGATAATTTTCCTCAGAGCATTAATTTTGGTATATTTCACAAATTTGACATGCAGTGCTTCTTTTTATTTGTTTGTTTTATGTATTTCAGTATAAAATATTTCTAATTTTCCCTTTGATTTTCTTTTCAAACCATGGCTTATATATTTTTCTTTTTAGTTTCAAAATATCTATGCAATTATCTTTATTTTTTTGAATTCTATTATACTGTGGTCAAATTTTGTCAATTTTTAAAAGTATTTCATAATAGGCTAAAGATAATAACAACCAAATGCAATACTAACCCTAGACTGGATGCTGTGTTGGAGGGGAAAAAACGCTATAAAGGATATTATTAGGTCAACTCACAAAATTGGAATATAGACAATAGATTATATTAAAATATCCATATAAATTATAAAGCTGATAAATGTATGGTGGTAATATAAGAGAATATCCTTATTTTAAGGAAATACACACTGACGTATGTGAGGGAAAATAACCACAATGTGTGTAACTTACAAATGATTCAAGAAAAAATTTACACACACACATACACACAAAATTGATGAAACAAATGAGATTAAATGTTAACAATAGGTGAATCTGGGAAAAGGCTATAAAGGTGTTTCTACTATTTCTATTTTTCAATATTAAACATTCTGTATATGTAAAATTATTTCCAAAATGAAAATGAAAATACAACATGCAAAAATTTATGGGATGCAGCAAAAGCGGTTTTAAGATGGATGTTTATAGTAATTCAAGCCTATCTCAACAAACAAGAAAAATCTCCAATAAATAATCTAACAGGGCACCTAAAGGAACTGGAAAAAGAAGAACAAACAAAGCCCCAAATCAGTAGAAGGATGGAAATAATAAAAATCAGAGCAGAAACAAATGAAATAGAGACTAAAAAAACAATAGAAAAAAATCAATGAAACTAGGAGTTGGTTCTTTGAAAAAATAAGCAAAATTGACAAGCCTTTAGCTAGACTCACCAAGAAAAAAGAGAGAAGGCTCAGATAAATAAAATCAGAAATGAAAGAGGAGAAATTAAAATGGACACCTCAGAAATACAAAAAATTATAAAAGAATACTATGAAAAGCTATGTGCCAACGAATTGGATAACCTAGAAGAAATGGATAAATTAGAATTATACAACCTTCCAAAACTGAATCAAGAAGAAATAGAGAATTTCAATAGACCAATCACCAGTAAGGAGATTGAAACACTAATCAAAAACCTCCCCAAAAATAGAGGTCCAGGACTGGATGGCTTCCCTGGTGAATTCTACCAAACATTCAAAGAAGACTTAATACCTATCCTTCTCAAACTCTTCCAAAAAATTGAAGAGGAGGGGAAGCTTCCTAACTCATTCTATGAAGCCAACATTACTCTGATACCAAAACTAGTCAGGGATAACACAAAAAAAGAAAATTACAAACCAATATCACTGATGAACATTTATGCAAAAATCCTCAACAAAATACTAGCAAATCGAATACAACAATACAATCAAGTGGCATTTATTCCAGGTAAGCAGGGATACTTCAACATCTGCAAATCAATCAATGTGATACACCACATTAACAGAGTGAAGAATAAAAATGACATCTCAATAGATGCAAAGAAAGCATTTGACAAGATATAGTATCCATTTATGATAAAAACCCTGAGTAAAATGGGTATAGAAGGAAAGTACCTTGACGTAATAAAGGCCATATATGACAAACTCACGGCTAATATCATTCTCAATGGAGACAAACTGAAAGCTATCCCTCTAAGAACAGGAACCAGACAAGGATGCCCACTTTTACCATTCCTGTTTAACATAGTATTGGAAGTCCTAGCCAGAGCAATCAGGCAAGAAAAAGGAATAAAAGGGATCCAAATTGTAAAGGAAGAAGTGAAACTGTCACTATTTGCAGATGACATCATTTTATATATAGAAAACCCTAAAGAATCCACCAAGAAACTTTTAGAAATAGTTATTTATCCAAAGAACATGAAAACACGAATGCGTTAAGACATATGCATCCTTACGTTCATTGCAGCATAATTCACTGTAGCCAAGATTTGGAAGCAACCTAGGTGCCCATGATGGAAGAAATGGATAAAGATGATATGGTATATATACACAGTGGAATACTACTCAGCCATAGAAAAGGATGGAATCTTGCCATTTGTGACAACATGGATGGACCTTGAAGGTATCATGCTAAGTGAAATAAACAAGAGGGAAAAAGTCCAATGCCGTATGATCTCACTCATAAACAGAAGGTAAAAACAACAACAAACATGTAGAGACAGTGATTGGATTGGTGGTTACCACAGAGGAAGTGGAGAGTGAGGAGGGTGAAAGGAGTGATTAGGCTTGTGCGTATGATGATGGATTATAATTAGTCTTTGGGTGGTGAGCATGATGTAATCTACACAGCAATGAGAATATAATGATGTACACCTGAAAAATAATATATCAACATGAAAAGCCAAAAAGTAAAAAAAAATTAAAAATTTTCTAAATAAAAAGTTATAAAAAGTGTTTCACAATTCCTCAAAAAGAATGTACATTTTCTACTCATCGGGTGCACTATTCTGTCTGTATTAGATGAATCTTCTTAGCATGTTAATCACGTCTTCAATATCCTTAGTGGTGGTCCCCTTGGTCTGCTTCATCTATCAGATTCAGAGAGAGGTTTTTAAAGACTCTCAAATAATCCAATAGCTTTGGATTATTTGAGTTTTCCTAGTTCTCTGTGTTAGGTTTTGCTTTATACATTTTGTGTAGGGGTTCAGAACGAGTTGCCTCGAGGTGTGCCACCTGGCACACAGATTATTTTGAGCTGAATACAATCAAAGCCCAAAAGACTCAGAACCTTTGACCTTCCCCCTAACTACCTAAAAGAATTTAGATAGAGGACCTGTCCCAGGAAGGAGACGACTATAGATAATTATAGTGTAACGAACTAGGTGTTGTAGACAGGGAGGAACCTAGCAAGGCTTATTTGATCAAAGCCCTCTCTGTGTCCCATGGTTTTTGGATGGTCCAGCAAACATTTGTTTACCAAATATTTACTCTTTTCATTATTTCTGTGAATTGCCTTCCTTCCCTTTGAAACTCTTCCCCCTTCTCCTTAGTCCAGAATGACATATATACCTCATTTTGCCTGACTGTCTTTGGGATCTCTTGTGTTAATGTGGATTTCCTGTGTGTAAGTAATTAAATTTGATTTTCTTTTGTTAATCTGTCTTATGTCATTTTAATTATTTGACCAGCCAAAAGAACCAAGAAGGGAAGAGTGGAATTTTCCCCTTCCTGACATTTGAAAATATATTGTTAGGAGCATCATTATTTTTCTCTTTATTTTCGACTTCTATGTAATTTCACCTTAGCAGTTCCTACTGCAAAAACAAACAAACAAAAAGCAAGGGACACCCACTGACTAAATCTGGGATAAGTTACATAGCAAAATAAATAATGATAATAATATATCATAACCCAAGGAATAAAGTAAGAATCTACAAGTCCCTGCTGATATAAACAAACAAACAAATAAATAAATGGAGGCGAAGGGAAAGGTCTTCTTCACATTAGAATGCCAAATAATAAATGTAGAACAAATGCTTCAATAGAAAATTGACATTTGGCAACCACCATAGAACAGTTTTTTGGGGGAAGAATCATCGAGGGAGGCTAAAACGAATGGGCAGAAGTTTGATGGCAAACAGGATATTTACATAGTCCCAAAATATCTCTCTGTAAAATATTTATTAATTACAAAGGGAAAAATAGTAACTTAACAGTGGAGAAACTTGGCAGACACCATCTTCACCATGTGATCAAGTTAAGTTCAATAGAAATGGGATAAATCAATATTTTGCCATCTAGGTCATGAAACATCTCCAATTTATACTTAGATGGTTGTATCCATTAAATGATATCTTCCCTTAAGCCATGCCCATAAATCCATAGATTCCTGGTTGTTTACCATAAGAATCCTAACTAACTAGGTCCATCCTATTAAAAGCATTCCATAGATAAGGACTCTCTGCTAGCAAATACCTTTAGCAGTTTTGCTGGAGGTATTCATTAGCATTTTCACAAGGAGATTAGGCCTAGTCATCTGCCTTATTTCTGTCCCTACTCTCTTTTCCTGAAATAAGAGGAGAGAAGAGACTGCAGATTTACTGCTTAACTCTTTCCTTCCTATAGACATCACAAATATATTCACATATTCTCCTCTATTAATTTTCCCCCTGGTACCCCTCATTGAATAGAAATCCTTGATCTTGATATAATCATGTTCATCAATAGTTTGATTTGTGACTTGTACTTTTGAATTGTGTTTATGAAATGGTTCCCTACATCAGGTCACAAAGATATCCTCCTTTATATTCTTTGTGTGTGTGTGTGTGTGTGTGTGTGTGTGTGTGTGTGTGTGTGTGAGGAAGATCAGCCCTGAGCTAACATCCATGCTAATCCTCCTCTTTTTGCTGAGGAAGACCAGCTCTGAGCTAACATCTATTGCCAATCCTCCTCCTTTTTTTTTGTTTCCCCAAAGCCCCAGTAGATAGTTGTATGTCATAGTTGCACATCCTTCTAGTTGCTGTATGTGGGATACGGCCTCAGCATGGCCGGAGAAGTGGTGCATCGGTGTGCGCCCGGGATCTGAACCTGGGCCGCCAGTAGCGGAGCGCAAGCACTTAACCGCTAAGCCACAGGACTGGCCCATCCTTTATATTCTTATATCACCTTTATTGGGTAATGTTTTCTAAATCTTGATTTCAGAGTTGGAGCAGCCCTCCAAAACTAGCTTGATGCACACAGCCCTGGTCTACCTCTCTGTGCACAGGCACGGGCTGCACTCTTCTTCCTGAGTGAGTATTGTGGGATATCAAAATTGGCCACCCTGAAATATATCTCTTTACCTTGATTATTTTCTCTGATGGACATTTGACCTCCCCCACTAACTACCTCAAGGAATTTAACTCTGGGTATGGACAGACTGGCAGGGTCCTCGCTCAGCCCATTCTTTTCAAATTTCTGTTTACCAAATATTTACATTTGTAAAGGTATCTCGCTCTGTGTAGTGGGAAGAGCGGGGGATGACCTTATCTGTGAAAACTCTTATCAGGACGGAAGAAGACGACTCAACTGTACATACTCTTGATTACTATAATTCCTGTCTCTCTGGCCACGTTCTCTATAGGTGGCCCTGCAAAGCATTGTCTGACAAACATTTACATTTCCCTCCTCATGTAAATTGTCTTCTTCCCCTCTGAAATCCCAAAACACTACCCACCCCCAACATCTTCCTTTGTCTTTAGCTGAAGATAGTATTTAAGACGAGAATCTCTGGATTGTGTGGAGAAACGCAGTGTCCCTGGTTTCTCCCATGTGTACCTGTTATTAAACGTGGTATTGTTTTCTCCTGCTAACCTGTCTTGTTGATGATTTGGCCAGCCAGAAGAACCTCAAGGGAAAGGGCGGAGGGGGTTCTCCCTCCCCCACAGTATCGTCACTCTGGCCCCCAGTGTGATTTAAGCCTCCATCCAGCTGCAAGAACTCTGTCAGCCGTTTTGCCTTCAGCCTCCTCGTGCTGCTGAAACTTTAAGTTCACTCTTTTCGGCATCTCGGGTTTTTATTTTTAGCTTGTCTATGTTTTTCTTCTCCTCCCATTTTTTTAAGTAAAATTTTTGCAGCATTTCTAAGTATGCAGGCTTGGTGATAGGTAACCTTTTCGTATAAACCGTCCCTTTATGTTGATTAAACAGTTATAATTCCTTTCCCTTACAACATCATAGAAGAGAAACTAGCTACCTCTGCGGGTGAGAAACTTTGGGGGAAAATAACAGGAATATCTAAAAAAGAACTTGATTAAGTTTTTTCTAATGTGATATGTGATGTGAATTTTCCTCAATGGATTTGCCCCCTAATCTTGAGTAAAATATTCTCTTTTCGTTAATGCCTTTCATCAGTAGTCTGAACTTGGATGTGGGTGAAGACAGAGGCAGCTCATAGAATCCACTCAGGTTACAATCTGAGGTTCAAATTCTACTTCTCTGTGTAGCTGTGTGACTTTGGACAAATTACATAACTTCTCAGAGTCTCAGTTTCCTTATCTCTTCAGTCAGGGTAATAATATTCACCTCACAAGCTTTTTGTGTTAAGTGAGGAAGGTCATGTACGTGTCTTTCCCTCCCATCCCCCTGTGGAAAAGCAGAATAGTAGGGTAGAAAGATTTGAGGGAGGGTCTGGATCTGTTGCTAACTCTCACTGTAATATTGGTTAGGGCACAGCCTCAATCTCTCTTAGTTTCACCATGTATGAAATAGCCTCTAAGATTTCTTCCAAATCAAAAAGTCCACGATTTAAGGTTTAAGATAAAAGCCTGAGAAGGCTCCTGTTAAGTTCAGTTTTTCTTTGCAAGAATTTATTTATATTTATTAGTTTACTAAATGAGAGAAGTGATTTTATTTATGAGTTAAATATCTCACAAGGTAGAATAGGGTATTCCTTAAGTTCTCTGCTTTATCGCTATACACAGGCATATTGTAACCAATTGCAAGAGGTGTGTCAAGTCATTTAGTCCTAAAATTATTAATTGAAATGGTAAGTACAGTGGAAGGGAAAAGAGCCAGGAGACGGGGACCAGAAATGCTGGAGAGATGTTGGCGGGAGGGTTGACTAAAATCTGCTTTTTCTTGGGAAGTTTATTTAAGCATTTATTCCTTAAAAAACAACATTGAGGGGCCGGCCCTGTGGCGTAGTAGTTAAGTGCGCGTGCTCCAGTGCTGGCGACCAGGGTTCGGACCCCGGACGCACACTCATGCCCGGCTTGTTGGGCGGTGCTGTGGCGGTGTCCCATATAAAGTGGAGGAGGATGGGCACAGATGTTAGCCCTGGGCCAGCCTTCATCAGCAAAAAGAGGGGGATTGGCATGGATGTTAGCTCAGGGCTGATCTTCCTCACAAAAACAAACAAACAAACAAAAAAACAAAACAACACAACATTGAGAGTAATTTAAGTCTTCTGGTGTTAATTTGCCTAATTTGATGATCGTAGAGAGTTCTAGTTACTGGTAGAAACGAATTTTTCCTTCCAGCTCAAAATGACAAAGAACTGAGTTTGATAGAACTGATAAGGGCTCTCTTCTCTCTGTGGTTATTTTTACTCTTTTACAAGTCATCCATCTTCAAGGAGATTCTTTTTCTTACAGGCAATCTAAATTGATCCTTAGTGATTGGAAAATAACAGGCTATTCTTAAAAAACTGTGAACAGGAGGCTTAAAACTAGCTCCTGTTGGAAACAGTTGCAGAATGTTCAAGAAATATGCACATGCACACACACAAAGAGGCCTCTCTCAGAGATGGTGGAGCAGCTGAACTGCATCGCTGCAGAAGGCCATCGATCACATTTATTACACTGCAGACAGTAGCAATTTTAAGTGAGGCTGGGCTTCCCAAATGAATTCCAATAATTCAAGTTATGATTCCTCAACCGTGTCTCAGACTATTTCAGTATTACTTTTAGGCAAAAACAAAAAATAAAGTTGAAATTATTACTCCTATAATATGGGTAAAAGAACCTGATTTTATTACTTTAATCATTAATAAAGACTTTGCAAATCACTTGGTGATTTTTTTAAAATAAAATAATAAGACAAATTGTGCAAATCCTACTTACTCCATCACAGTTGCATAAATGGTCAAGTTTTTTTGTTTTTGCTTTTTTACATCAGAAATAGATTTACTTTGGAGTATACTTTGAACTTTGAAGAACAATGATTTGTTTGAATTTTTTTTTCCCTCAAATGGAAATGTTTTTATTGTTTTGTTTGATTATAAAAGTAATTCATGGTCATGAAAAGGAAAAGAATACAAGATATATGAAAGTGAAATTCTCCCCAGATAACACCTTTTGGGGATATGTAATAAAAAAAAAAAAAAGATGTATATTTCCCAGATTTTTAATATAGAGCTTTTCATCCATCCATCCATCATCCATCCATGCCATCTTTCCATATTCAAAAGTAGAGAGTTGAGGAGGGAGGCAGGACAGATGGGTTCCTGTTCCCATGGAGAGGAAGACTCACACATTGCACGTAATCAGGGCCCTTTTGCTGGGGCTCCCCTGTGAGCAAAGGAAGGCAGCCCTGCTGTGGGGCAGGCAGAGCTGTGTGCTGAGAGTTTGGGTTCCATGTGCTCACTTCAGCTTGGTTTCTAACTAGTGTGAGACTTTGGACAAATCACACAACCTCATTTATGAAAGGTATGTTCTTTGTATGTTAGTACACTTTGAATTAGATTCTGCTTTGTAACCGTGTTTTGATAGAGGGATCATTAATTTTTGATGAAGGTAATTTTTATTTACAGGACTTTCCAATTTGTGGATGCTCTGAAATACTCTAATCAACATGTGACAATGTGTCTTTTTTTTTAAAGCCCCATAATGACTACTTAGCTAGCCTCCTTTAGGCTAAGCTTAAAATATTTGATGTTATTGAAGAATAGAGGCAAAACAAATGTCTCTGCTGGCTCTGAGAAAATGCTTCAAAAAATAGATCATGTCTTGCCATTGATAAAATGATGCCAGCATTGGGATCAGTAACACAGACAAGGATTTGGGAGTGGTTGTCTATGCATGCTGAATTTCAAAGATGTGGTTCTCAGGAATACAGGGGGTTTTGTATAGAGCTGAATGAACCTTCCACAGTCTGAAAGCCCATCTTTGGGAAACAAATATCTGGTTGCCATGGAGACACTCAAGGTGGATGAAGGATGGATTAATCAAAATACAGTAAATCCTTTTTACAAGCTTCCTAAGAAATCCAGTGTGACATGAACCCTCTGGTCTGTCTCCTCTTATTCTTCCTTCCATCACACAGGAAATCCACCATGGACATGGAATGACACACTTTTATTGTACTGGGTTCTACATACACACTAGTGAATGACACCCTCTCTTGCCTGACAGGCATCGTCATACAAGCACAAGGGCTCCTCAAACGTTTATTTTTTAGGATAGTTTTTGAAATTTAAGGAAAAATTTTATCCTACTCTCCACAACAAAAAGAAAAGAGAATGGTTAGAAACAGCCTCTGAAAATTGTGATTATTTATTAACTGAACTACATTCTCTGGGGAATAAAGGATACGAAATAATTTGTACTGAGATAGAAGCCGCATTCAGCTTGTCTAAATGCACAACTAATCTAATCATTTTAACTGTTCAATTTAGTAAAAAAACAAGTCATCTCAGTCCTAGTATCAGTTAAATAAATAAATGAATCTAAATAAATTATTAAGTTGAATAAATTAAGTGAATAAATAAATTAAATGGCTATTCCCTTCCTTCCCAACAAACTGATGGGTCAAATTAATCAAAATAGTTAATCCAGTTGTGGACGACATTTCCAGAAGCCTACAGTAAATCATTCTTGGGCAGCCAATTCGATTTTAACCCCTGGTCTTGAACAGCCACTGCATCAAGTAGATTGGACAAGCTAGCACACAGAGTCAAGCTGATGTAAAGTAGGTTTTGAACACCCCCCAAGAACAGATAAAGGTTCACAGTGAGGATGTCAGTTATCGCAGGCGAGGGGCCTACAGGAAGTCCAAAGGGACCCAGTAGAGGGTACAGGTGGGGAGATTTTCCACATCAGCATGCCAGTTCTGAGGCTCGATGTGTTCTCACCGACTGATGGGAAGACAGAGGATGCAGATTCCAAAGGAATGCAGCACAGAGTGAAACAGTGGTTCTCACCTGGGACTAATTTTGTCATGACTGGGGGTGGGGAAGGCTGGGAAGGGGTGCTACAGGCATCTAGTGAGTAGAAGCCAGGGGTGCTGCTAAACATCTTACAATGCATAGGACAGCCCCCTGCAAAAAAGGCAAATGTCGATAGTGCTGAGGTTGAGAGACCCTGGAGTAGAGAAATAAACAGTTAACAGATTCTAAGCAGCACCTTAGATCGAGCACAAATTCATGGATTTACATGAGCAGAACAGAAGGGCTCTAATTTCTGAGCTGAGCAATAAGGAATCACCTCTGAACTTGGCATTTGAAGACCTGGATCTCAATCCGAGCCTTGCTATTTATTATTACCTATAACTTAGACTCTTTGAGGCTAAGTTATTTGACTGTTAAATGGTGATAGTGATGTTTATCTACCTTATAGTGAGGATTGAGTGAGACGACAGATATGAAAACGTGGAACACAGAGTCAGTGTTCAGGAAATAATGACTGGAAACAAAGAAGCCAGTTTATCTTAATTAATTAATTAAAGATATATTACATTTCTATATTTCTTTGCAGTAGAAAAAAGAAGAGAAAGGAAACATTTTAGGAGCGGTCCAATGGGGAGGACTGTAGCTAGGAAAACAGGACAGGAAGCATGGGTGCAGGTATCCAACAGGATTTCAGAAATGAAGTTTTGCTGTGAGATGTGCAGTGTAACTCTCTCTTCCAAACATTGCAAAATCTTCAGTAAAGTCTTCTTCACTCCTCTGTGATTTGTGGGATTGAATTTATTTGTTTTTGATGTAACCAAGTACTAAATCCTGCTTCAGTGTGAGTATGCAGGGCTGCTGCTAGCCCATGTTAAGAAAAATTATCCAAAACTTGGAAATAAGTCAAAAGGTGGTTAATGTCCTGCTAAGAACATTTTCTAACAAGCCCATCTAAGGAACATCTGATTTCAGGACCTTAAGCTTGTTGGTATAATTCATTAGAACTCAGAGATTTTATAATTCTGAAAGCTGATCTGGTGCAATGATTTTCCTTTTTGTTTGGTAGGAAAGATAAGCCTGAAGGTTATGGTTTTATTACTCTGTAGGATTTTAACCACTGTATACCTCTATCTAACTTGGCAATTTTATTTCAGCGTGACTTTTCCGCCATTTATTGTAAAAATCCCAATTTCTTAAATTGTCCTTTGAACTGGTTTTATCATCCTGCTGCTTCCCTTATTAATAGGTTTAATAAATCTCTGACATGTGCTCACTATCTATTTGTATAAGAATTATGTTTTTAACATTTTGAGGCTATGCTTTGGCACCTTTGTGTGAATCAGGAAAAAACCATCCCTTGGGCCGGCCAGGTGGCTTAGCGCTTAAGTGTGCGCACTCCGCTGCTGGCGGCCTGGGTTCGGATCCCCGGTGCGCACCGAGGAACCGCTTCTCTGGCCATGCTGATGCCGTGTCCCACATACAGCAGCTAGAAGGATGTGCAACCATGACATACAACTATCTACTGGGGCTTTGGGGGAAAAATAAATAAATTAATTAATTAATTAAAAAAAAAAAAAAGAAAAAACCGTCCCTTCCTTGAATATGATTAGTTTTCTTGTCAAGTACAATTTTTAGAAGGTAGTATATTATTTATCTCTTAATAATAAAAATTACAGCAAGCCTGAGGTTATTCTATATAAATTCTACAAATTAAATTATTGAACACACAATAAAGGAAGTACAAATTTTGAATTATGATGGTAACTCACTGGACTACTTAAGAAATCAGTAGGCTTTAACAATTTGTTATAAAATAGTGATACATCTTGCTTTCATAGAGACAAAATTCTTTATGACAGTTTCAGTGCCTACTTGCTTCAGTGTCTTATTTTCTAAAGAAATGCGCAATTTTTCTTGTGGTGTTGGGTACATTTAATAAACTTTCGTGAAGCTATCAAATTTTCCACTGGCAAATGCTACTGCAAGGTTAAATTTATTCTGAGCTTCACAAAGTTACTGGAAATGTGTCCCGTAAATTATTGTTCAAAACTTAGTATTACAATACTTCCGCTGGAGTATTATAAGTGTAGATTTTGGAAATCAACTTAGGATTTTAGTTCCTTATACATTGAATTCCTATCAGTATCATTTTCCTTACTTTGTTCACCAGGCAATTTCAACTGTTAATGTTTACACAGTTGCAGTAGTTCATGTTCACTGGAATTCTTTAAATTACATTTGCCATCTAGAACACTAAAAGGTCATTATATTCTTTCAGTATTTTAAAACTTTCCTTTGAAGATGACATTGTATATAATGTATAGAGAAAAGAACATTGAATCTGAAGTTTAGTTTTGGATCACAGATGGGATTCTCAGTTGAATTGCAACTTCTTACTTCTTTTTTAGTATTGCCTCTGTTGAGGGAATTGTTGTCAGCATCAAGAGTTTCTGCTAGTTGTTGAGTATCGATATATTTTTCATAAACATTATTGCTTTATTTGTCTTCGAAAAATGTATTAATTCCTTTGATGCCTTTAAGTGCGTTGTGTACATTGATTTTTTGTTCCTGCAACATTTTGCATTTAACATCAATTTTTTCAAAGCTATTATGCCAAATTGGTACTGAGCAAATAAATGTAAAAATGATTATTTTCAAAACCATACCTTTGACTTGTGTTGCAGAAAAATATAACAATTCACAATAATTTCTAACAGAGCTTTGCATTCTTCCTTTAAGTGAGTTTCTAATGTCGTGATAGCTGCAGCTTGACTTTCTCATCAGTTTTTCAAAAATGGCTTCAAATTTCTCTCTCCTAAAATTGTTTTCGATAAACACCAACATTGACGCTAAAAAAGTTGTTGCATGTTTTCTATCAAGTTTAAACTAAAGAAGGAATATAAAATGTTTTATAATTTTTTTTCAGGGATTTGCTGTTGTGATCCCCTTTGTTTTCCATGTGTATTTGTGGCACTGTCGTATTCCTAGTCACTCCAGTTATTTTGTCTATGTTCAGTTTTTGTAGGCATTCTACTGAGAATTGATATTATCTGTGTCAACATAGCCTAGCTGTTTTTCCCCAGGAAATTCTAGCCCAGGAAGATAAGGTTGCAAACCAATAAATAACTAACTTCATCATTTGCTTCAGGAAATTCCTGCAAACCAATTTATCAAGGCAAACAGTTGCCTCATTGTGGCAGAACAGCCAGTCTGCTGAAGAAAACTGTGTGCTCACCTGGACAAACAGCTTGCCTATCAGGACAAGAGTTTGTCCAGACTTGTTTCAAAACTTGCTGCATCCACCAACCCTAAACTATTATGTCACAAATTTTGCCCAATCCTCACCAGTTCTTTTCCTTGAAGGACTTACCTTAAATTACCTGAGCCCAGACCCCAAAGCTCTCCCCTGCTGAGGCACTAGGCCTCTGTTAAGATGGCGCTCTCCCTTGCCGCTGTAAGTCTGATACACTTGACTTTGCTTCATCAACAGGTTATTCTGGTAGTTCTCATGGGGGAGTCAACAGGCAACATTATTACAAAAACATGTAGTCTTTTCTAGTCATGTCGTCTACTGTACAAACTCCCACAAAATGTTCACCTACAGACATATTTGCCTTTTTGAATTCAAACATCTCGTAATAATTATAATCTGTTTTACATAGCTTGTATTAGAAGTTGTATCTAAAATGGTGAGTAATATTTAGCACTTCTTACCTTATTCAAATAATACATGATTTGCTGTTGATGTTTGTGTTCTAAGAAAATGTTCTGCATTTAATGTTATCATTTGTTGTGGTTGCTGCCAGATGAAGAAAATTCCCATTGTTATAAAGTTCTTGGATGATCTGAGTGACAGCGTTGTCACACCAAAAATGAATCATCTATGTTGTGTTTAACAATTGCACATGATATTTTATCTTATTTTCATGTAGTTTCTGTTTTGTAGCATTAATAATTATAGCTATATTTTAAAATCACAGTTAATTTTAAATGCATAGCACTATTTATATGCATTTAATCTTCTTCCTGTTTACTAAAAGCATGTGATAAATGCTGCCAATCTTTGCACTATTGTCAATCTTTAGTTGATTTTTTTCCATTCCCAAAGACTTTGACATAGAGACAAAATATAGACTCTCGTGACGTAGAAAGTTCTAGTAATATTTTTCATCATTTGGAAGAATTTGTGTGTAATACTCTCAAAAACTTATTATCTGTAACTTGAAGTGGATAATTATCAACTAGCATTTCCTTTGAATACTCAAGTTATATGGATGTGTGCTTGCATTCACAGAAAGCACATTGGGTTTAATGGAGTCTTTGGTTTTTTTTCTCTTCTAGTTTAAATGGAAACTCATCAGCTTTGATTGATATGGAGTTAGAAGGTAAGTTCATATTGTGTCCGGTCAGTGACATTTGTGCTACATTCTGCTGAAACTAGTAACTCTGAGATCTTTTCCTTTTTCACTTCTACATTTCATCCATTTTCTCCAAAAATTTGTTCAACAGTACAAATAGATTTCTTTCATTTTCTCTAATGCATTTCCATTTTCTTATACTGGTAATTAAAAAAAATTCTATTTGACATCTGGTAAGAAGTTATGAACAGCTTAATATTTTATCTTAGAATTTGAAACATGTAAAAATAATAGGTTTGGGGAGAGCATAACTTTACAGCGTAGAAACCTGGCAGACACCACCTTAACCAAGTGATCCAAGTTAACATCCCAGTATTGAGACGTATCAACATCATGTGCCTCCTGACATGATGAACTGAGAAGACTCAACATCACTTCTGTGGTATTCTTACCAAAAATCATAACCTGAATTTATCATGAGGAGACATTAGATAAGCCTGTGTGTCATTTTCTAACACCAATTTTGTGACACAGTTGGATGTCCTACAATTCAATTCTGACACTAATTATGTGGAGTTAGCACAGGTCCCACCTCAGTCCCACAAGACTGCCCCCACTACAGATACCAGCTGCAATTCTTGAGTGTCCCCAAGGCACCACACTCCTGCCCAGCCAAAAACAAATTTGGGGGTTCCCACAGCCACCCCTCTCCTCAGGTCTGATAATTCTCTAGAATGGCTCACAGAACTCAGGAAAGTGCTATACTTACAATTACAGTTTTATTATAAAGGATACAACACAGGAACAGCCAAATGGAAGAGATATATAAGGGCAAGCCTTGGGAGGGCTGGTGCAGAGCTTCCATGCCTTCTCCAGGTGTGCCACCCTCCCAACACATTGATGTGTTAACCAACCCAGAAGCTCCCAGAACCTTGCTCAAGAATTTTTATCAAGGCTTCATTATGTACCATGGTTAACTAAATTATTGGCCATTTGTGATTGAGCTCAATCTTCAGCCCCTCTCTGTCCACAGAAACAGAAAGTTCTAACCTTCTAATCACATGGTTGGTTTTTCTGGCAATCAGCCCCCATCCTGAAGCCTTCTAGGGTTCAGAGTATCCTCATTAGCATAACAAAGACTTCTAGCACTCAGGAAATTCCAAGGGTTTTAGGAACTCAGTTGCAGGAACTGGGAACAAAGACCAAACTTTTTTTTTTTTTTTGACTTTTTTTTATTAATGTCATAATAGTTTATAACATTGTGAGATTCCAGTTGTACATTATTATTTGTCAGTCACCATATAAATGTGTCCCTTCACCCCTTGTGCCCACCCCCCTCACTGTCTTCCCCCTGGCAACCACCAAACTGTTCTCTATGTCCATGTGTTAGTTTATATTCCACATATGAGTGAAATCATACAGTGAAGACCAAACATTTTTTACTATATCACAACCCCAAATTGTGAGACATTCCACAAAATAACTGGCCAGTGCTCTTCAAAATTGTCAAAGTCATGAAAAACAAAAAAACCAACAAAACAAAGCTGTCCCAGATTGGAAGAGACTGGAGGAGTCATGATAACTAAATGCAATGTGGAACCTTGGATTGGATTTTTTTCTGGGTCAGAAAAAGACATTAGTGGGACAATTGGTACTATTTGAATAAGGTTTTTAGATTAGTTAATAGTATTGTATCAATGTTAGTTTCCTGTTTTTGATTATTGTATGATGGTTATGTAAGATGTTAACATTGTTACCACACAAAATTGGGGTTCTCTTGTCTGATGAGCATTAAAAAAAAACGCATTAATTACATCATCAGCTTTTGAGGGAGAAACCAGCTTTATTCTGTGAGATTGATCTGCGAAGGAACAGGAGGCGTGTGCCCTCAGATCTGTCTCCCCGATTCAGGATTTGGGGTAAAATTTAACAGGTTAGGGAGAACAGGCTGGCACACAGAAATGCTGGTAGGACAGGTTTTGATTGGTGGGCTTCAAACATTTATGGTAAGGTTCTAAATATTTGTGACAGAGTTCTAAACTTTTATGATGAGGTCCCTAAACTTTTATGATAGGGTTCTAAATGTTTATGAAAGGGTAGGGAAGGAATTTTAACACTGGATCTTCCTGAATGAGGGACCCCTTGCTTCTGATAAGAGTCCGAATTTTTATTTATTTATTTATTTAATTTTTTTGGTGAGGGAGATTGGCCCTGGGCTAACATCTGTGCCAATCTTCCTCTATTTTGTATGTGGGATACCACCACAGCATGGCTTGATGAGCGATGTGTAGAGTGGTGTGTAGGTCCACGCCTGGGATCCGAATCCATAAACCCCAGGCTGCTGAAGTGGAGCGCACGAACTTAACCACTACACCACCAAGCTGGCCCCAACAGTCCAACTTTTAAGTTCCGGTCATGTCCTGGTCTTTTGGTTCTATGGGGAGGAGGATCTTTGGTTTTGTGGTCATTTCAGGTAAGGATTTCTTCTTCTGCGCATGCTCTGGCTACACGACTTTTCAGATTTTCTGAAAGACTGTCCTTAATCACTGTTGTTAAGAGATGGGGTCTTTTGGAACTGGCTCTAAATGGGCCCATGGTTACAACATTGGGGAAAGGTGGGTGAAGTGTGTATAGAAAATTTTTATGCCATTTTTGCAACTTATTTGTAAATCTGAAATTATTTAAAAATAAAAATAAATTAAAAATAGTATGTGTCAGGCACTCAAATTTTTAAAGGCAGTTATTTTTATACTGATGAGCTTTTCATAATAAAGAAACACTTTCTATAAAATATATAGTGAATAATCATTTAGTGATTTCTAATTTATGTCTATGAAATACTGCTTTGTGAATTTTTAGTGGTAAATGAATATTAGTTATTACATACTGATTCATGTCATAATGAAAGAAATTAGAGATCTATATTGGAAACTCAATAATACCTTTCTAGTACAATAAATAAATAGCTGATGATATGAACAATAATATGAAATGTGAACATTAGCTGGTGCCCTAGTACCAACAGGGAATTTTGTTTTAAATTTTATGATACTCCCCAATCAATATATTAGTTGGCGAAATATATTAAAAATCTACTCAGTAACAAGCAATTCAAACAATTTTAGACTTTAAATTTTTCTGTAGGCCTGCATTATGAACAGCAATCGATCAAAGATCAAAGAAATGTTCTTTATAGTCAATTATATTCATTATACCTAAATATTACATTTCTGCCAAGGCAAATTTAAATCATTACTTCCAAGCTATTTTTTTTCCATTATTAGATCTGATTCAGTTTTCCAGTCATCAGGTCTATGTAGTTTTCCTCAAGGGCAAACTGGCCCTTTAAATGAATTTTCCAGCGGCCCTGGGACACTGATTATCCAGAGGACAGCTCTTGGGTAAGGCATATTGGGTTTGGTGACAAACTAAGTTGGGACATTCAAGCATGGTCTCTGAGCATGCAGGATTTTGACATAAAAGCCTACCTGCAAGTGATGGGGATCAAGGTTAAGGGTTAATGTAACTGGGGAATCTGGATCCTGTCTTGAGAGTAGCTGGGACAGGTTTATGGCAGGAGTTTCCCTGACAACTGGCAGAAGTCTTCCATCTCTTCGTGCAAAAACAGCTCAGATGGGTTTGCTCTTCCTCACACTCTAGCAGCTCTCTGGATTCAAGGTCTCCTGTGGTTGCGGTCTTTCATTGGTGACATGCTTCCTTCCAGTGTGGCCAGTGTTCTTGGGTAGCCGGGTGGATGGCAGAGCCTGGGCTGGGGAGCCAGACTATTCCAGGGGCTCTGTTTCCAAGGGGCTGACACTATTACTGGCAAAAAATAATGTGAACTATTCTTGCTCAGACATTTCACAATGGCCATGAGGGAGCCATGAGGAGAGGATACTTGAACGTGACAGCTGCAACAGGAGGGGAAGGGCTGGATTACATCCTACTAGCCCCAGACTGGACACCATGCAAATATCCATCCTGAATAGAATAGGTATAGAAATGGAAGTATATTTATATAAAGTAGACCACCATATACTAGTAATGAAAATGAATGAACTTCAGATAGAGGAAAATTTAGTGTAAGATTAAGATAGCATCACAAGATTGTTCAATAAAAAGCACTGAGAAAACTGTTCCTGAAAAATTATAATCCATATGTCTAATAAAATTCCATGTTACACACTCTAAAAAATACAAGATACTGCTGGTAAATTTTGTATATACGTAAGACTCCCTGAGTAGATTGCAAATTCCTTGCGAACAGGCAGCGAATGCTATACTCATTTGATTTCCTCCTCGACAGGAAAGTATTTTGGTAAATGAACAAATGAATAGGAATGAATGAACAAAGGGATGAATTAATGAATGTAAAATAGTGGGAGGAGTTCTAGTTTCCTTCTGCTCCCTGTTGGTTTTATCATCCTGGTCTAGTTGGGGTCTTTTTAGTTTGTCTGGACAATGTCTGGTATGTACATCGAAAGCCAGAGATGAAACCCTACTGTCTTGAGCTGAGCTGTTGGCTGAAGTCCAGAGAGGCACTAGGGCTCCTTGGAAGTTCTACTGGATGGATTGCCCTAATTAGTGTTAAAATATAAACCTAATGGTGTTAAAACGTAGGTTAAGTGTCCTATGAAGGGAGAAAGCAAAGACACTGAGAATTGTAAGTCAAAGGCCTTGATTCTCTTTCTGGGTATCTCACTTAGGGGACAAATGGCAATACACGGATCTCTTAATCTCCCTGAGACTTTGTTTCCTCATTTGGCAAATGGGGTCAATAATACAATAATTATTGTGAGGATCACTGAGACAGTGTATGCGGAAATGGATGGTTAGATAAATACCTGCAAAGGATTTCACCCATATTGGTATTTTCTGTCTCACGGCCACTTTAAACATTGGGAAAACAAAAGACGTTTTCTCAAGAAGTTAATACAAACAAATCATTTATGATTACTGGTCAGTAGAGCACGATTTACCACATTTTCCAAATTCTGAACTGAGAGGTCAGAAATGGTTTCTGGAGCATTTTAGCAATAGTACCAACACCCACAGATATGTCACCAGATTAGTGTCTCCCTCTTCCTCTTGTTTGTGTTAGTCTGGGGCCCCTCAAGAAGGTGTTGCTCAAAGGCAGGCTACCTGGTTGTTGCTAGAATTTCCTGGTCCAGAATCAGATAGGCCATTGAACACCGGTAGCAGACTTTTCTGGAATAGGCTCCAGTCGGCATGGGTGGGTGTTGCTGAGACCTGCTGTTCAAAGGGACTGAGGGGCTCTAGGAGTCCCCGAGGCAGGGCTACACTGCCTTCATGTTGTACTTCTTCCAGTGCACACCTTTGTTCAGGCTGATTCAAAGGTGGAGCTGTGTGTGTGGCCTTCACCAGTGGGGCAAGCAGAACGACCAGGTGCGGAACCTGGTTGTCTTCTCTTGTTGAAGTTGGTGGTACTATAGTCTGAAGCTTCTCCCTAATGCCAGTTAGAATGTCTCATTGGGCTACATCCCAAGCCACACCTAAAAAGATGATACATTGAGCTGTTCCCTAAATCTTATGGGGATTAATGGCCCAGCAGGCTGAGGTCATCGCCTGCTCCACATTGTCCATGGGCCTATATATATGAGCAACAGTGCCTGGCCTATTACTGGACACTGGTGGAGACAGAGTGCATAATACGTGAGTCTATGGTGTGGCCGAGGCCCGAGAGCCTGTTCTAAACTGGTCAACACTAACCCAACCAACAAAGTGGGGCAGGTGCAACAAAGTTTCATCATCAAATGGAAAGTATACATAAGACCAAGGTCACCCGGGGCCCCAAGGGGCCACATGCCTGCACAAACAGGAAGCCTACACCCTGGAAGGTCCACTTCTGGGTGCTATGAAACCTCTGGCTACCCCAGTTGCCTGTTGGGGACTATGCTTAGAGGAAGTTCTCATGTAAGGTGTGGCCTGGTCCCCGGATGGATGAATTAGAGCCTGATGGGGTTCGCTGGCAGCTGCCAAATACCCCCGAGATAGACCCATCCTCACCAACCAAGGATCAGACAGATGAGCATTCTAACCCACTGAGCAGAGCTGGTGTCTGTGGGGTTACCCATGCAGGCTATCCTCGAATCCCCTCCATGCTGCACCTTCATGGATTCCCGGGCCATGGCCAGTGGCATGAACATATGGCAGGGAAATGACAAAAAACGGACTGGACTATCAAACGCACCCTGGTATGGGGACAAGATTTATGGCAAAAACTGGCCCAGTGGGAAGGCAAAATATTTGTCACCCAGATAGATGAACATAAGGGCCCCTGCCAAACCAAGAACAACTGGAACAAGCAGGGCGATCTCCCTTGCACTAGGTTGGTAGCCACTATAGATCCCCAGGTCCACCAGCGGATCAGACATGGGACTGCAGCCCATATTCAGGACTGAGCACACACCCGCGGTGTCCATCTCAATGAAGCAGAGGCCAAGGATGCAGTGGTCATGGGTGACTCCTGCCAAAAGACACAAGAAGTTTCTTGTTAAATGTCCTGGTGCAGATGAGCACAATTTTCTCAGGGAAAATATGTTCATGCATGGATGTGGGTCACTCCCTGGGACTCCACTATTATTTTTTTCTCTAATAGTTAAATGTGAAGAGCTGGGCATGATTTTGGGGTTTCTTTTTTTTTTTTATTGAAGTATAGTTGATGCAATATTATATTAGTCTAGAGTGTACAACATAGTGATTCGACATCTATATACATTACTAAATGATCACCAGGATAAGTCTGACAACCATCTGTCACCATACAAAGTTATTACAATATTATTGATTAATTTCCTGTGCTGTACATTACATCCCCATGACTTATTTATTTTATAACTGGAAGTTTGTACCTCTTATCCCTTTTACCTATTTTGCTCATACCCCACTCCCCTCCCCTCTGGGGACTGCCAGTTTGTTCTTCATGTCTATGAGTCTGTCACTGTTTTGTTTTGTTTGATTATCTGTTTTGTTTTTAAGATTCTACATGTAAGTGAAATAATATGGTATTTGTCTATCTCTAACTTATTTCACTTAGCATAATACCCTCTAGGTCCATCCATGTTGTGGCCAATGGCAAGATTTCTTTATTTTTTATGGTTGAGTAATGTTCCATTGGAGATTGTATGCATATACCACATTTTCTTTATCCGTTCCTCTATCAATGAACACTTAGGTTGCTTCCAGAGCTTGGCTATTGTAAATAATGCTACAATGAACATGGAGGTGCATATATCTTTTCAAGTTAGTTTTTTCATTTTCTTTGAATAAATACCCAGAAGTGGAATTGCTGGATTGTATGGTAATTCTATTTTTAACTTTTTGAGAAACCTCCAAACTGTTGCCCATGGTGGTTGTACCAATTTACCTTCCCACCAACAGTATATGAGGATTCCCTATCCTCGCATCCTCACCAACACTTATTATTTGTTGTCTTTTTAATGATAGCAATTCTGATGGGAGTAAGATGATATCTCACTGTCATTTTGACTTGCATTTCTCTGATGATTAGTGATGTTGAGCATCTTTTCATGTGTCTGGTGGCCATCTGTATGTCTTCTTTGGAAAAATGTCTATTCAGGTCCTCTGCCCATTTTTTAACTGAATTGTTTGTTTTTCTGATATTGAGTTGTATGAATTCTTTATACATTTTGGATATTAATCCCCTATGGGATATATCATTTGCAAATATCTTCTCCCATTCAGTCAGTTGCCTTTTCATTTTGTTGATGGTTTCCTTTGCTGTGTGAAAGCTTTTTAGTTTGATGAAGTCCCGTTTGTTTATTTTTGCTCTTGTTGCCTTTCCTGTGGAGACAGATCCAAAAAATATTGCTAAGACCTATAGCAAAGAATTTATTGCCTATGTTTTCTTCTAGGAGTCTTACTGTTTCAGCTCTTACATTTAAGTCTTTAATCCATTTTGAGTTTATTTTTGTATATGGTGTAAGAAAGTGGTCCAGTTTTATTCTTTATTATTTTTTATTTATTATTTTTGTTTATTATTTTATTATTCTGTAGCTGTCCAGTTTTCCCAACATCGTTTGTTGAAGAGACTGTCTTTTCTGCATTGTGTATTCTTGCCTCTGATGGGCTTCAGGGCAGGCTGTCCCAAGATGCGCCACTTTGGTATGTGGATTATTTCGAGCTAAAGACAATAAAGGCTCAGAAGACTCAGGAAGAACATTTGACCTTCCCCCAAACTGCCTAAAAGAATTTAACAGAGAAGGCCTGTTCTAGGAAGGATCTAATACTATAAAAAAGCTATAGTATAATGTAAAATAGGTGTGATAGAAAGGCACCAACAAGCCCATTTTTAGCCCAACAAAACTTGTTTAACAAACATTTGCATTTCCGTCTCCATGTAAATTGTCTTCCTCCCCTCTGAAATCCCAAACCACTACCCCCAACATCCTCCTTTGTCTTTAGCTGAGGATGATATTTAAGCTGGCAGCTCGGGCCAGATGCCTGAGTTGCTCAGTTTTCCTGGGTTTCTCCCATGTATACATTTTATTAAACTTTGTTTGATTTTCTCCTCCTAATCTGCCTTTTTAATTATTTGACTAGCCATAAGAACCTTAGGGAAAAGTGGGCAGGAATTCTCCCTCTTCCCCTACACTTCCTTTGTCGTAAATTAATTGACTACATAAGCATTAGTTTATTTCTGGGCTCTCTATTCTGTTCCGTTGATCTATGTGTCTGTTTTTGTGCCAGTACCATACAGTTTCGATTACTACAGCTTTGTGGTATAGTTTGAAATCAGAAAGCACGATACCTCCAGCTTTGTTCTTCTTTCTCAAGATTGCTTTCACTTGGTGGGCTTTTAACACTGAATTAAATAAGTATAAGGTTACATTTTTCTTCTTTAAAACCATAGAGAGACTAGAGAAGGGTTACAATTTAGGCCAGCTGGTGAAGGATGGGGAGGAGTGATGGAGACTGGAGTAGTAGACAAGTAGGTTAGAGACCTGGGTTCTCATCCTGATTCTGCAGCTCACCCAGTGTAGCCTTGGACATGCCACTTCATCTCTCTGAACCTCAGTTTCCTCCAGCCTAAACATCCTATGATTGAGAGTAAGGTAACTAATAGCAATTTTTATCTGCTTAAATCCTATTCTAAACATATTTTAACAACTTATTATTCTCACTAGAATTTAAAATGCTTATCATGGTTTTCTCCTTGGATGTGGTCCTGGTTCCTCCTTTGTAAAGTGGCAGCCAAGGAGACTGGTGCTCTCTACAGCCCAGAAAAAGCCCATGGAAGGGGGAGAGCAGTGATCGTATTAATTTGAAGTTGGTGAGGTGTTGGAGGTGGTCATCAAGAGAATGTGACCACTGGTTGACCCGAGAGCTGGACCCTGGCAGTTGGAGGCTCCTCACCCCCTCCCCTATCCTTGCAATGTATCTTTTGCCCACCATTCCCACTGTGTTTTCAAGGATGCAGCCTTGAGACAGTAAGGTATTCTTGAGACTGTCTGGATTGAATACAGTGACCCTGTATTCAGAGGCCCTGTTAAGGCCTCTATATAAAATTTTGAAATTCTGGTGGGCAAGTGTGGAGATCTACTCATCCTACAGCCACCCCAGGCAAGCCTCTTAAGTAAGTTCCCTTGCTTATTAAAACTGCCAGCCACCAGTCTGGAGTGGCCTGCCTCTTTCTTCAGTCTCTCCTTGCCCTCTCTATACCACGGCCAGTTTGTGAACCAACAGTTCTATGGTACCGTCCAAGATTGAGGCATATACTATGAAGTCAGTTAGTGTGATATTGTGATTTATAATAGGAAATACATATTTTGGTTTTGTCCTTTTTTCTGCCAGAGTGCCTAAAATCCTTGGATTTGCTAAGTGATGAGCTCCATAAAGGTATTTTTTTGTTATGTTAATAAGGTTACTTTTGGAAAGCCCCTAGGTCACCTAAGAATGGGGGCTGTTTACCAGGGGAGCCATCCATTAGACAGTTGGAACTTTCAGCCCCACTCTCCTGACCTCTGGGGGAGGGAGACGGGCTAGAGACTGAGTTCAATCACTAATGGCCAATGATGTCATAAATCATGCCTATGTAATGAAGCCTCCATAAAAACCCAAAAGGACAAGGTTTGGAGAGCTTCCTGGTTGGTGAACACGTGGAGACTTGGGGAGAGTGGAGTGCTCAGGGAGAGCATGGAAGCTCTACGCCCTTTCCCCATACCTTGCCTTATGCATCTCATCCATCTGACTCTTCCTGAGTTATATTTTTTCATAATAAACCAGTAATATAGTAAGTAAACTGGTTTCCTGAGTTCTGTGAGCCACTCCAACAAATTAATTGAACCCAAGGAGAGGCTTGTTGGAACCTCCAATCTATAGCTGGTTGATCAGAAGCACAGGTGACGACCTGGATGTGTGATTGGAGACTGAAATGTGTGTAGGGAGCCAGTCTTATAAGGCTGAGGCCTTAACCTGTGGGATCTGATGCCAACTCCAGGTATACAGTGTCAGAGTTGAGTCGAATTGTGTTACCATCCAAGGGGAGTTGTCTGCCTGCCGCAAGACGTGCCAATAGTTGAGAGGCAAGGTGGTAGGAGAGAAAGGGTTTTATTACATCTTGCTAGCAAGGAGGAAGATGGCTGACTAATGTCCAAATGAACCATCTTACAGAGCAAAGACTATAGGCCAGTTATATAGGTGGCTGGTCACCGAATGGGGCAGATATCTAGTCTTCAGGTAGGGCAGACATCTGGTCTTAGTTCCTGATTATCTTTTGTTTTACTGGATATGCATCAGAGACCAGAGCAAGGCCCTATACACTGATCATAGATGATGGCTCTCAGCATAGACTCCTGGGGGTAGTAGTTTGGGACTTCAAAGGGGAGGAAGGCAATTTACATGAAGATGGAAAGGCAAATGTTTGGTAAACAAATGTGTGTTGGACCACCTATCAACAGTGGGACTGAGAGAGAACTTTGATAAAATGGGCCTTGCTAGGTTCCTCCCTGTCTACCACATGTAGAGCTATCTATGGTGATAGCTCCTTCCTGGGACAGCCTTCTATCTTAAATTCTTTTAGGCAGTTAGGAAGAAGGTCAAAGTTTCTTTCTGAGTCTTCTGTTCTTAAAAATAATCAAGTCAAAGAGACTTGATTTTGGGATGGCAAATTCTGATCCTCTACACTGTATATTACATCCTTGTGAATTATTTATTTTAAAAATATGGAATGCTTCATGAATTTGCATGTCATCCTTGTGCAGGGACCATGCTAATCTTCTCTGTATCATTCTAATTTTATATATGTGCTGCCAAAACAAGCACCCTCTTTCTTTTTAACTAAATTTCCAATGGTGTGCCTTGACCAAATTGAGATGTTTGGGAAAAAAATCTGACACTAAAGAAATATCCCCAATACCTTGCTTTTTCCATTAGTGGTATTTCACTTAAGTTTTTACTATTTTACAGTAGTAAAAATGAGAGAGTTATTTTGTAATCATCATTTAACAAAACAATGTCAGCAACAATCCTTGGGAACCTTGTTTGGCGAATTTAAATATTTTTTTATTGATTACTTAAATCAAGGATAATGTTATTACTTCTCTTTTGTAGCTGCTGTATGTAGCGCAATCTGCCTTTAGAGGAGGGAGAGATTACTTTAAAAGAAAGGAACTCTGGGGCCGGCCCGGTGGCGTAGTGGTTAAGTTCCCATGCTCTGCTTTTTTGGCCCAGGGTTCACAGGTTACGATCTTGGGGGTGGACCGACGCACCACTCATCAAGCCATGCTATGGTGGCGTCCCATATACAGAATAGAGGAAGATGGGCACAAATGTTACCTCAGAGCTAATCTTCCTCAGCAAAAAGAGGAGGATTGGCAATGGAAGTTAGCTCAGAGCTAGTCTTCCTCACCAAAAAAAAAAAAAAAGAAGAAAGAAAGGGACTCTACATAGGTTTCTCTTTAGGTGAATTGTCTTGTTATTTAATTACACTTCTTGTCTAAAAAAATTTTTATAAATAAATAATTAAAATGCGAATTGATGGTGCTAAACCTAAATTTTCTTTAAGTTTAAGTCTCGTTAACTATTTCAAGAAAGATCCAAGTTTTATGGATCAGTTAACCTTATTCAGTTAACAACCCCTAAGAGATACCTGACTGCCTCTGTCACATCCAAAGCCTTTGACCTGAGATCCCTTCAAAGCACCAAATCTAAGGAGAAATAATTAACTTTCATGTGTTAGTTACACATCCAAACTGTCCTGGGTCAAGTTCAGTGCATCTGATTTGCTGATTTGCTAACTATGGCCTGGATTTGCGTATTTCTAGAAGCCAAATCCTTGCAAGTTTTGGCATCAAAGACTTGTGGTATCACCATATACAATGGTTCTGCCCCAAAGTACAACCCATTTGCATGAACAATCTTGGACGTAATTTTTGAAGTTAAAATTTTTGTATTTATTGAGTAATTATGATAGGTTGAGAAAAAATGGCATTTTATCACTAAATTCTAGTCTAAAATTTTTGTTCAAAACATGTGGGAAGCACAATTAAGTTATTCTGAAGCAAGGAAAAAAAAGGCAGAATTTTCTTTTGGTGCAATTAGGCTCCCTTAATTAATTACTCTCTTATTCTATGTTTAGAATGGAAAGGTGGACGCCATTGCCCAAGTGCAGATGCAGTAACAATAGCAGTTGGCTCACAAAGGACAGAGAGGATTTGTCTTAGCCCTTTTAGGATCTCAAGAGCTTTTCTAAGTATGCTGATCAGACCTTCTTGAACTTTAGTGACGTCTCTGAGAAATAAATATTCTGTCACTCTGAAAACATTCCTGGGGTGGATCAAGCATGACCTAATCATAATAAATTGATTCTTTTTACGAACATCAGGAGAAAACACTCCATGCTAAAAATGAATGCCTTGGACTGTTTACTCCCATTTAAGTTTGAAAGCCTGAGAAATTCACTACCCAGCATGTATGACTCACTCACTAACCGAAACAGCGTGAAGCACGGGCTGGTATCTGCCAAGGTCTTCTGTCCATTCATCTTTAGGGAAGCTCTAAGAGACAGTTTGCCTTTGGGATTTTTTTCTCTCTGTGTTTGTTTAAAAATAATTAAAACAGATTTTGTGTACACTGTATTTTGCAATTTCCTCCTCTTTTTCCTGCTCCTTTTCCTTCTTCTTCTTCCTCCTCCTCCTCTTCTCCTCTTCCTTCTCCTCAGGAGTTTCCATTTCAATGATGGTGCTGCATTCAGTTTCATCTAAAACTTCTCTTGGTGTGGCAACTTGATTTGGGCCACAGGTGGAACATTCTAGCCATGAAAGGATGAAAAGAACAGTATACTAGAATTTAGAAGACCTGAGTTGGTCCTGGGTTTTTAAGTATCTGTATTAGAACTGGAACTCAGGTTTTCTGATTTCACGCCCCATGCCCTTTCAATCACACCATTATTTCTTCTATTTTTATGCTAGGGTCTTGGTATCATTTGCACATCAAATCCAATAGGCAACTACCAAGCATTGTGGGGTTCTCACTTGGAGGAACTAGGTTACCCAATGGAGTGTACAATTTTCCTAGGACAGATGGGGTTTGGGTTGGGCATATTCAGAAGCGATGTTTCCTGAAGCAGTTACATTACTGAGAGAAGCCTAGTTTGGCTTCAGAGAAGTGGGGCTAAGGCAAAGTCTGGGGGCAAAGGGAAGGAAAAACACAGTAGAATAAACAGCACAATTAGCTGGGAAGGTGGTGTGGCTTGAATTGCATCCCCCAAATAGAGATGTTCAAGTTCTAACCCCGGTACCTGTGAATGTGCCCTTATTTGGAAATAGAGTCTTTGCAGGTGTAATCAAGATAAAATGAGGTCATATTGGATTGGGTGGGCCCCAAACCAGTGACTGGTGTCCTTATAAAAAGAGGGAAATTTGGACACAGAGAGAGAGACACACAGAGAGAATACCATGTGATGATGGAGGCAGAGACTGGACTGATGCATCTACAAGCCAAGGAGCACCAAGGATTGCCAAGAGTTACCAGAAAGCTGGAAGAGGCGAGGAAGGAGCTTCCCCTAGAGCCTTGCTGACACTTTGATTTAGGCCTTCTAGCCTCCTCATTGTCTGTGAGACAATAAATTTCTATTGTTTTAAGCTACCCAGTTTAGAGTACTTTGTTACAGCAGCTTTAGGAAACTAATACAGAGGGTTAGAGGTAAGATGAAAAAAAAGTCCATGGAAAAGGTTGAATGAAATGGTTCAGAACTGTGGAAGAACGAGGCTTCATGCTGTATTTGTATTTGTCACTTACATTTCTTCTTTTTTTTTCTAGTTTTACTGAGATATAATTGACATATGACATTGTGTAAATTTAAATTGTACAGTGTGATGATTTGATATATGTATATATTACAAAGTGATTACCACAAAAATGTTAGTTAACACATCCTTCACCTTACATAGTTACCATTTTTTTGTGTGTGGTGAGAATTTTTCAGATTTAGTACTTTCTTAGCAACTTTCAAGTATATAATACAGTATTATTAACTATAGTCACCATGCTGTACATTAGATCCCCAGAGCTTATTCATCTATAACTAGAAGTTTGTACCCTTTGACCACCATCACCCATTTCCCCCACTCCTCCCCCAGATACACTTCTTTCTTGACTTGCATTTTGCAGTGCTCCAGAAAAGACCAGCTAGATCAGGGATCTGAGATTTTCTGATAGCATGGAAATCTTCCTTCTCAATAACTATCAGTAAACACAGAAAGAGGAATTTGTATCTAAGAAAACAGAATATGCAAACATTAATCTTTAAAAAATATATATCACTCAAATAGTTTTTATATCTTTTAATGAAAAATGGTCATCCTCTGCCTTCTTTCACAGGAAGCCATTTTCAATTCATCCAACTGTTGTTTAATGTTATTTTCACATTTAAAAATAACATACAGTGCTGGCCCGGTGGTGTAGCGGTTAAGTGCATGCACTCCGCTTTGGTGGCCCGGGGTTCGCAGGTTCAGATCCCAGGCATGCACTGATGCACCGCTTGTCAAGCCATGCTGTGGCATCATCCATATAAAGTAGAGGAAGATGGGCACGGATGTTAGCCCAGGGCCAATCTTCCTCAGCAAACAAGAGGAGGATTGGCACTGATGTTAGCTCAGGGTTGATCTTCCTCATACACACAAAAAATAAACAAATAAAATAAAATAACATACAATAATGCTATTTCTTGACTAAGGAGTTTTAGGTTTTATTTATTGACCTTCTATTTTTGGCCCTTGGAACCCTTCCACCTTTGTACCCCACATGTCTTCTTTCTCTACCCCCAATTATATTATTTAGTTTCCAAACTGTTTGTCAGAAGTATTGATCTTCTCTCAACACATTCACACACACAAAATCAATAAGAAAAAAGTCACCATAGAAATAAGGGCAAAAGACATGAAAAGGACACAGAAAAGAAATATAAATATGAAAATGTTTATGGAAAGATGTTAAGTCTTATTTACAATGTGAAAGATGACATGAGTGGAGCCATATTAAAATAGAGCCAGAGGAGCCATTTCAGAGTAATTGCCTTGCACGTCTTCTTTTCTTTATCTTTCAAACTGGACCAAACTGCCAACATTCCAAGAAGTCAGTAAGGACAAGAATATCCTGTTTGTAAGGACTGATAAAACTGAGCTTTGCTGATGACCCAAGTGATAACCAATCCATGAAGTACAAGTCTAGGCTTTTGCCTGATGATCAAATCTCAAGCCAATCTACAAAGTACAAACCTTGCCTTACTTCCTCTAGCACCAATGACTCTTCTTTAATGGAGCTCCCCTCATCCCCGCTTTTCCCCATAAAAGCCTTAAGCTCCTCTCCTGTAATCAGGACATTATTTGGGTTTCTACCTGAATCTGTGCTCCTTGAGTTGCAATTCTTTCATTCCAAATAAACACTTTGCCTCTTAAACTGACTTCTGTTTTTGTAGGTTGACAATAGTTAGATAAATGCCAATTAAAACTGAATATGCCATTTTCACTTCTAAGATTGGCAAAAATCTTAAAGTTTTACAATTCATTCTGTTGGCAAAGCTGTGGGGAAATAGGCACTTTGAGACATTGTTTGTGTGATTGCAAAACGTTAGAATACCTATGTAGGGCAATTTGGCAATATCTGTCACAATTACAAAGGCATTTATGCTCTGACCTGGAACTCTTCCTTGTGAGAATTTGTCCTAGAGATATACGCATATAAAGTGAGGAATATAGAAAATTATTCATTATATTAAGGAACATTAAAAGGACATGCAAGAGAGCCAGCCCTGAGGGCCTAGCAGTTAAAGTTTGGCACCCTCTTCTTTGGCGTCCTGGGTTTGGTTCCCAGGCGTGGAAACACACCACTTGTCTGTCAGTAGCCATGCGGTGGTGGCTGCTCACGTAGAAGAACCAGAAGAACTTACAACTATACGCAACTATGTACTGGGGCTGTGGGGGGTGGAAAAAGGAAGAAGAATAAAAAAAAAAAGAAAGGGGGAAGATTGGCAACAGATGTTAGCTTAGGGTGAGTGAATCTTCCCCTGCAAAAAAAGGAAAAAAGGAAACACAAGAAACTAACAAAAATAGTTATGTATGTGGGGGGTTGAAGGGGAGGAAGACTATCCTCTACCAGCTTTGGGTCCTTCCTGGCTAGGCTACAAATTAAATTTACATGAGACCAAATAGCACGAGAAAATCAAACAAAGCTTTATAACATGTATACATGGGAGAGATGCAGGGAAACTGAGTATCTTGACAAAATGGTGGAAGTTTTCTTCTTAAATAGATTTAGGTAAAGACAAAAGAGGATGTTGGGGGTGGAGGGAGTCAGTTATGGGAGACTACCAGAAAAGCACAGTAAGATTATCACGCAGCCTTGCCTTCCTCATTGATAATTTTCTAGAGATAAGGTCATCCCCCCTTCTTCCCAGGACAGAGAGGGAGATACCTTTACAAATGGAGCTTTCCCTTACATGTAAATGTCTCTTACAAAGGATAACTTCTATTTTTACTTGGAATGAGCTTAGCAAGGACCCTCCCAGTCTATCCATACCCAGAGTTAAATTCTTTTAGGCAGTTATTGGGGTAGGGGGGAAGGTCAAAGTTTCTTTCAGAGAAAATAATCAAGGTAAAGAGACATAATTTGAGGTGGCCAATTCTGATCTCCCACAGGGGGTCAGGGTGGGTGAAGACGTGGGTGAAAGTGAGATTTTTATGAATCTTCTGTTTTTGAATCATATGAATGTATTGCCTACTCTAGTTCATACGTAATGCATACATATGTAAATGCAGAGCTTATCCCTTAAAATAAAACTTGATAAATATCGATCAGTTTACCAGTCTCTCCTTTCTCTTGCCCTTGTTCTGTCTCCATTCATCCATCCAGTTGGAGACATTGCAGACATCTCTCCTGAATCCACCGTTTTCCTTCCTCTTTCTCCATTCCGGATGGCTTGTTTTATAGTTGTTTTAGGAGGTCTCCTCATCATCATTTTCAGAATTTTCATTGTCTCTCTTCTGTGCTGGATTCTCTGTTTATTAAGCCCTATGTCTTATTTTCCTTAGTGTTCTCCCTTGTTTGGGTGGATTCTTCTAGTTGCTTCTTGAGATTTGGCATATAAAAAAGTTTTTATTCTATCCTCACACTTGATTGATTTTTTTTTTTTTTTGTCCTGTGGTTTGCAAATTATTTCTGGTAAGAATTCTGAAGTCATTGCTTTATTGTTTTCTGGCTTTCAGTGTTCCTGTTAAAATCTGATGCCATCTTGATTCCTGGTCCTTTGTATTTGACATTTTTTTCCCCTTCTCTGGAAGTTTTAGGATCTTCTTTTTATCCCTGGTAATCTGAAATGTCTCGATGAGACTTGGTGTGATTTTTTTTTTACCCCCAATTCATTGTGTATTGAATTCATTCATTACCCCCATTCTAGGAGGTCCCTTTCAAGCTAGAGACTTACTCTCTGTAGTTGGAATAAAATTTGCTGTTATTTCTGATATCACTTCCTGTGTTAAAACTTAGTTTCCTTTCTCTGGAATTCTTATTACTTGGCTTACGTCCTGGGTTGATCATTTAATATTTTTCATTTGTTCTGTTTTTCTTCTCTTTGCCTTTTGCTCTATCTTAGGGGAGATTTCTTGGCATTATATTTCAATCTTTCTTTTGAAATATTATTTCCATTATCATATTTTTAATTTCCAAGAGATTTTTGAATGTTTCTTTTGATACCATCTGGGAAGAAAAGGTTTAGTAGCTGGTCTGTTACTGATCCTACCTTCCTTAGGAATGCTAGAGTAGAGGGGGAAAAAAAAAAAAAAGAAATGACCAAGTTAAATCTTGTAAACAAGCTAATGGGATGGTATCTACAAGCAGAAAGAGTTCTAATTTCTGGAATGCTTTTTACCAGGATGTACATGGTCTGGCTAGGTTGCTTTTGGTAAGCAAATCTGGAATATATGGCTATATGGGCTTGACACTGCTTGACAGCGTCAGTATCTGCTATGCAATTGTCAGAGCATAAAAAGGAAATTTTCGTGAATGAAATAGCTTTCTTTGTGTAACTGTTGCTTTGCATATACTACTTAGGACGTTATATGTTAAATCTGAATGAGAGCATGTTCTTAAGTGGCAATAAAGGATCTGAGGGCCTGCACTGGCCATTTCAGACTTTTCCGTGTTTTGCCTGCATGTCATGATTATCTGTACCCTCTGAATCATTAATAAATTTTGATACTGGCTAAGATCTCTGATATTGTATGAGTCTGATTTGACAATCTGGTCCTTTGTGTTACCTCAGTATCCCATTGCATGGATTCAATATCTTCTCTTACCTCTTTGAGGATATCAATCATATTTTTAAAAATGATTTTTCTCTCTTCATAGTCTCTATTTCCTTCAAATTCCTTCTTTTTGTGTCTTTGTTAAGATCTCTTTCATGTTAAAAGCTTTTCCCAAGTGTCTAGTGATCTTTAGCCTTCCCTTTATATTCCGATGTATGTAGTGCATCTGTGAGTGTGGCTGTTTCACCATGGGATGGTCAGGTAAGGCCTTTGGCTATTTTTCAGGAGACTCCAAAGTGTCAATATCTATATGAATTTCCCCTTGGACTGGTCAGTTTTTCAAGAGAAGTCTATATTTTCTGAAGAGGAGGCTGTATTAGTTTTCTATTGCTGCTATAACAAATTACCACAAATATCTGTCTTAAAACAACATGCATTTATTTCTTCTAGTTCTGGAGGTCAGAAGTCTGACATGAGTTTCACAGGCCTAACATCGAGGTGTCAGCAAGGTTGTACTCCTTTCTGGGGGCTTTAGGGGAGAATCTGTCTTCTTGCTTTTTTCCAGTTTCTAAAAGTTTCCCCACATTCTTTGGCTGTGGTCCCCTTCCATCTTCAAAGACAGCAATGGCTGGTCAAATCTTTCTCAGATTGCATCTCTCACATTCCTGCCTCCCTCCTTCACTAATTAGGACCCTTCTGATTACATTGGGCCCACCCGGATAACCCAGGTTTATTAGCAATCTTAATTTCCCCTTACCATGTAACCTAACATATTCACAGGTTCTGTGGATTAGGATGTGGACGTCTTTGGGGGGTCATTATTCTGCCTACCACAGGGGCATATTCCTGGTTACTATTATTCTGTAAGACAAGTAGGAGAAGAGGGCTGGGAAGTAGAGCCAGAGACATGGTGTATAGAAAATTACTTAATTCCCCAACTCACATAGCGTCCTCAGCTATGCCTGTTGTTTTGAGTCCAGAGTTCAAAGCAAGATCTCCAGAGAGTAAATGTCCAGGCTCCACCAGGGTGGGGGAAGGGTAGAGTCCTAGCTTTGTGGGTGTGGGGAGGACACCTAGAAGCACCAATATGTTTTCACTTTCATTTAGTCCAAAGGGTTTTTAAATTTCTATTGCCAATTCTTCTTCAGCCTATTTGTTATTTAAAAGTGTGTTGTTTAATATCTAAATATTTGGGGATTTTCCAGCTACTTTTCTGTTATTGACTTCTATTTTAACTTCATTGTGGTCTGAGAGCATACTTCGTATGATTTCTACCCTTTTAAATTTGTTGGGTATGTTTTATGGCCCTGAGTGTAGTCATTGTTGGTGAATGTTCCATGTGAGCTCGAGAAGAAGGTGTATTCTGCTGTTATTGGATGAAGTAGTCCATAAATGTCAATTAGATCCAGTTGATTGATGGTGCTGTTCACTTCAACTATGTCCTTACTGGTTTTCTATCAATTACTGATAAAGGAGTGTTGAAGTCTCCAACTATAATAGTGGATTTGTCTACATTTTGCAGCTCTATCAAGTTTTGTCTCACATATTTTGATGCTCTGTTGTTAGGTGCATACACATAAAAGGTTGTTATATCTTCTTGGAGAACTGCCTCCTTTACCACTAGGTAATGCCTCTCTTTAGCCCTGATAATTTTTCTTATTCTGAAATCTGATTTGTCTGAAATTAATATAGGTACTCCAGTTTTATTTTGATTAGTGTTAGTATGGTGTATTGTTCTCCTTCCCTTTACTGTTAATCTATTTGTGTCTCTATATTTAAAGTGAGTTTCTTGTACGTAACATATTTGTCTGTTTTTTTATCTACTCAGTCAGTCTTTTAATTGATATGTTTAGATCATTCATATTTAAAGTGATTATTGACATAGTTGGATTAATATCTACAATATTTATAACTGTTTTCTATTCATTGTACTTTTTCTTTGTTTCTTTTTATCTACCCCTCTTCTTCTGTCATCATCTGGTTTTATTTGAGCATTTTATATGATTTCATTTTCTCCTCTTTCTTAGCATATCAATTATACTTCTCTTTTAAATTTTTTCAGTGATTACTCTAGAGTTTACAATATATATTTACAATTAATCTAAGTCCACTTTCAAATAACACTATACCACTTCATAGGTAGTGCAGACACATTATAACAGAGTATTCCCAATTCCTCCCTCCTTTCCCTTATAACATGGCTGTCATTCATTTCACTTACCCATACACCATAATCACCTAATATACTATTGTTATTATTATTTTGAACAAACACTGATCTATTAGATCAATAAGAATAAGAAAAATAAAAGATTTTATTTTCCTTTCTTTTATTCCTTCTCTAATGCTCTTCCTTTCTTTATGTAAATCTGAGTTTCTGATCTAAACACTTTTGCTTCTTTCTGAAGAACTTCTTCTAACATCTTAAAAGTGAGGTCTATAGGCAACAAATTTTCTGTTTTTGTTTGTCTGATAAAGTCTTTATTTCTCCTTTACTTTTGAAGGATAATTTTGCTGGACACTGAATTGTAGGTTGTTGATTTTGTTCTTTCAACACTTTCAACATTTCACTCTGCTCTCTTCTTGCTTGCATGGTTTCTGGAGAGAAGTTGATCTAATTCTTATCCTTGTTCCTCTGTAGGTAAGAAATTTTTTTCCCCTCTGGCTTCTTTCAAGATTTTTTCTTTGTCTTGTTTTCTTCATTTTGAATGATATGCCTTGGTGTAGATTTTTGGTATTTATCTTGCAGGTGTTCTCTGAGCTTTCTGGATGTGTGCTTTGGTGTCTGTCATTAGCTTTGGAAAATTCTCAGCCATTATTACTTCAAGTATTTCTTCTGCTCCTTTCTGTCTTTCTTCTTCTTCTGGTAGTCCCATTTTGCTTATGTTACACTTTTTGTAATTGTCCCAGATTTGGGACAGACTGGGCCCCCAGGAGTTTTTTTTAACTCTCAAGCTAGTTCTTGCTCAATCTCCAGCAATTAGTCAATTACATTTTAAGTATTCCTACAGGCTCCATCTCTGGTGGCTTCTGCTCCATGTAAGCTATGATTCACCCATCTCTCCAATTTTTGGAGTAGGAATTTTCCCTGAGACCTTAATTTTATGATGTTTCTAAGAAGAATTGTTGATTTTCAGTTTATACAGTTTTTTTCTTATTGTAAGGATGGGAGTGATGACTTCCAAGCTCTTTCCATATCAGAATGGAAACTGGGAAGGCTTATGTTTTTCTGGTCATAAAATCTTCCCATTAATTTTCTTTTGAGGTCACCGTTTGCAGGGCTAAGTCTTAGAGGGCATCTAACGGTGGCTTTCCAAGGCACTGTCGTCCACAGATAGCTCAAAGTAGGAGTTCAGGGCTCCTTTCATCTCTAGTTAGCTCTCTGCCAGGCAGTGGTTCTCTGCCAGGTAGCTCAGAGCCATGGCCACATTGCAGCTTACAACTGAGCAAACTCTACACGTAGGATCATTGCTGTTTCACCTGGGGCTCTCCTGCTTTCTCCTAACTGCTTTAAAAACAGACTTTCAATGAATTCTCCTGTTTTGAGACTTACCTGAGCCCCACCTATGGGGAGTGCTGGTGCCTCAAATCCCTGAGACTTTCTGGGTTTCAACATTGTGAATCAGGAGTGCTCCTAACAACTTCTGGTTTGGTGTTGCCCGATTCGAATTGGTTTTTGCTCAAATAAACTCTCAAAATTAAACAAAACAAAACACCATTGTGAATCGGCTTGCTTATACCCCACTTCCACATCCCACCTGCCCTCATTTTAGGCATTTTGATGTTGGTGCTCTCTGGTCTTATTTACCAATCTTTCATCTTCCCCAGCTCCCAAGTTTTGGTTGACACCATTTCCCCCTACTCTCCTGGTCTCTTGGTCCCTTTCAGGTTTGTGACTCAAGCTACTTTACTCTCATTTTCAGTGAAGTTTCTGGATGAGCAGAGGCAAACGTATTCAATTCACATATTTAATTGGAAACATTTTTGCCCTACCTAGTGTCAAAGAAAAAATTATTCTTGACACTTGTGTTAAAAGATAAATTGAGGCATATTAAATTTTTAAGAGTTCATTTGAACAAAAATCTGGTAGAATTGCACATCACCAAAACTTAATCGGTTAGGAGCTCTCCATCAGCAGGAGCTGGGGGAAAGACTTTATAGTGAATATGTGGAAGCATTCAAAGAAATTATCTGATTGGCTATAGCTTAAGCATTTGCTTATTTGGAAAAACCTAGTTGGCTGTTCGTGATGGGTTGCCCTTAGTTTTTGATTTCTTAACTTTGAGGCATTGCAGGCTTAGGTTTTGGTTTGCTTTTGTAGGGTACAAAGGCATTAAAGCCACCTCAGTCTCACGGCCTCATTTTGTAATTGATTTAACACCTGTTAAAGACACTGAGGCAGATTTTATTCAGGACTCTGGCGATAGGTGTAGGAGCTACTGCAATGGGGTTTTGTAGCAGGGGAGAGAGATTTGGCTCAGCTCTACACAACAAGGAAAAGTGGAGATTTATAGCCAAGAAGCAGGTTCGGGGTGAGGGGCTCAGTGGATGGAAAATTACTAAGAGGCAGGGTCATTGTTCGCTAAACTGACCTAACAGGATTCTTGCTGAAGGCAGGTTAGGGTGATAAGATATTACCTGGGGGATGGTGAGGGATGAGGAATTTGATTAGATACAGAGGGTGATTAGCTATCTGGGGTGAGAGATTCTGGCTAAACTGACTTCACAGAATTCTTGCTAAAATTGGACAATGCAAAGACAGACACAGGAGTCCAAGATCAGGCATAGTTGAACAGAGGGCTCAGAGGGGCCTGGCTAAAGTTCGGTCAAGGAGAAAATCTTTGTCACTGGTTCTTTTTATTTATTTATTTTTAACGGTTATCACCAGAGGGTAAATATTCTTTAGCCGACTGTTTCTCATTTGTGCTAAGAAAAATAATGGCCAGCCGAGCATTTTGCATCTCATCAAGCTTCTTATTAAATATAAATGTAACTTACATTTCTATCGTTACTGTCAGTCTGATGGAATCAAAGCTAATACTTTCTGATTTCCACAGAACTCTGTCATTAGCTGGTGTTTCCTGAAGCCTAAAGCTCTCCTTTTATAATGTGTTTGATGGTTGTGTGTGAGGGAGGCAGGAGAGTTTTCAGGTAAAGGTGGCTCTATGATTAGGTGCTAGATGAAGGGGCTAAGGAACCTCATAAATTCTTCAATAGAAAGCTGCGGGCTGAGTCCCTGCTGCCTTTGTGTTTGGAATTTAAAACTATTCCCAAGGTATGTATGAGCCTTGCTCTCTCGTCACAACCCCTCCCCCACAACATGGTGCTCTCTCACTATCCATTATCTGTTTTCTTTTGATAGCAATTTTTTTGTGTGTTATAACTTTGATTTTGCTTCAGCTCCATTTGTTCTGATTTCTTTGGTAATGACTGCTTTCCTTTCATCTTTACCATCTCTTTATTTTATCTATTTTATTTCAGTTGCTATGTCTTATATTAGTTCTCTTATAAAAGTCTATTCTGGTTTAATGAAAAGCAATGCTTTCTTTTACCTCACTGAGAATAAACTGCATATATTATATTAAAAAATCTCATGCTTTCTGAAGGATCTCTATTGGAGGTGGGACCCTGTGAGATTTTCATGTGAACCTTTGCTATCTTGCTCTTCTATTGTTTGTAATACTGGGTTATTTTTGTTTGCAATACCAGGTTAATTGGTTTTTCATCCTATGTCTTTACTTGTATATTTTTGTTGAAATTATCTGGATTTCTTTTTTTCCGGTGGAGGGGGTACTAGTTTTAAGGCTGGTGACTTAAAACCTGTTTGACCATAGGGAGAGTTATCCAGAGACAATACCTGAATAAATTTGGCATTGAAAATTTTGATTTTGGGTTTCCATTCACTTTGGAGGTCTCTCTCTGTCAGTGGAGGTGAGATTATCGTAAGGAGCATCTCCATAGTGTCTTCTGTGGGAGTAGAAGGCAGCCACTATTTCTTAGTTCCCCTTGTAGATGCAAATTATCAGTTCAAATCATCTAAGCAAAGAAAAAAGACCTCTCCCAGTCTAATCTGAGAAAAAAATCTCCTCCCAGCTCGGAGAACAAAGGGAGAATAGACCAGAGGCTTGTTTACCTTTCACTGCTTGGGGGATTCCGAGGCCAGCAAGCATACAGATGCAAAAGAAAGCTTAGGGCTAGACATTCTTTTCTGACTTTTTCTTTCTTCTTTTGTGGGATGCAATAGACAGACCTGCCCAGAGGCAAGGGAGCTAAAAGAGTTTCTAACTTGGGCTGGGGACTAGGCGATGGTAGTATTGCAAAGGCCTTTGTTACTGATTAAGGTGGAGAGGATGGTAAAATATAGAATCCAGAGGGGAATGCAATGGGAATGCAACCTAAGCATGCTGGGTTTGGGAAACTGAATAGTAATTTTCCCTCCCTGGAAGACTGACAGGATAGAGTGTTCTTTCCTTTAGGAGATTCTGATAGGCCAAACTTGGAGGGGGATCCTTCCCCAATATCCCACCTCCTCTTGAGAATCATGGACCACATTGAGAGGAGGGTGTTACTCATAAGACTAAAGAAGATGTGGGCTCCCGTAGTGATACCCAGGTCTTAACCAGATGTCCTTCTTAAGGGCAATATTCCCAGGAAATCGCCATGAGAAAAATGAAAGCGTCAGTGATCAGATTATTTTTACATTAATTTTAAAATGCTTCAGTATAGATAGTGTGGTGTGATGTGTCCTAGTTAGTTTTATTCTCTTCTTAGGAATGGTTAGTTGACACTTGAAGATCCCTAACTGAGAAAACACACGCCAGGGGTGGTAGGTTAACATCTGAAATTCTCAGCTCAGAATCCACATTCCAGAGGGGCTAGGTTGTGGCCCCAGACGTCCTTATTTTATATCAATCCCAGGGGCTTTGTTAATTAGCGTATGAGGTTAGAAATGATTTCTCATTGGTGAAATGAGTTTCAATTTATGTGGATGGGCTAAAAGGTTTTAGGGGTACTCTTGCCTTTGCATAAATGAGGTAAAAACATCTAGCCAGCCTAACAGTTTATACACTTTGGATTATCTCTCCAGGCTTGGGATGCTCAACTGTGTCTGTGTTACCAAGCCCCAAGGGACCAGTAACCCGCAAGTGGGTCCTTTTGCCCGGAGCGGCTCCCGCCAACGGAAAGAGACCAGGGTCGGAATAGCAGAGCACAAACGCTATTCATTGATCGATGAAAGGAGGAGGCAGAGCTTGTGCTTTAAAACACCTTCTCCGGAAGGGAAGATGAGCAGGGTTCTTACAGGATGTGAAGGGGGAGGAGTCTCCACGTCATCACTGGGGGTGAGGGCATTTGGGGCGTGCGAAGATCTTCCCTTCTTGCACGCAGCACCTTTTGCACACGTTTTCCTTTGCACTCAGCACCTCTTGTGCACCGCACCTCTTGCTCATGGCACCCCATGCCATCTTGGACCTTTCTGATTTAGACCGTTCTTCAGTTTGGCCGTCTGGCAATGCTCTGCCTTGGTTCCTATAAGCAAGCACAACTTAAAAACAAAGCATTTAGAGATATGAAATGTTTTTAGGGACTGCTCTGGGTGACATCTAGGGCTGTCATGGGAGGATTTTGTCACCCAACTCTGACTTGAGAGTTAGCTCACTCCTGCCCCCCAGCTGGACACTGTTCTCCCTGCCTCTAATGCCTGTAGGATGCTGCTGGAGCACCTAAAAGGCCAGAGTGTTGAGACTTCATGAAGCTCACTAAACAGGTGGTGTGATTGTTTGGGGGCTTGATTGCTAAATATTTATACATATGGCAGAATGAGACCTGAGTCTTGCTTCAACTATAACATACCATCTGGAAGTGAGGTCTCTGTAGTTGTCACCTGCCTCTTACTTTTGAAAGCCATGGGTATCTATCAAAAGGCAACTAAAAACTATGCATGACCGAATTGGCTTAGATACATTTGAAACAGCCCTGCAGCTCCTTTCTTATATCGTTCATGGTCTTTGGCCACAAATGCATGTAAGTAGCCAATGAATATCTGTAATATTTTCATTTGTTCTAAAAATAATTTCTTCTTTCTCAGATTACTCCTTCATAGCACCAAATAGAATTTAAATATATGCATTAGATGCAGGGAATCTGGCAGAACTAGGAGAGAAAAAACAAAATCCAGAGAAGGGCTAATAAAATAATAATATAATAATGATAGTGTAGGCGAGGAAAAAGTTTTCCTTCTACCCTTCTAGCTTCTGTGGCTGGTATAAGAATTAAACTGACATAAAACAGATTAACAAGAGGAAAAAAAACCCAATTTAATTATGTACATACACTCAGGAGACCCACAAATATATGAGACTTCAAAGGTGGCCAGAGGATTGAGATTTATATACGAACCTGAGCTAAGGAAAGGGACAGGGGTTTGGGGCATTATGTGGGGAGGAGGCAACTCATGAGACAATGAGAGGAGGAAATGTGTGGTAAATAAAAGTTGCTCTTTTATGCAGATAAGACTCAGGTGAAAACAGTTTTCTCTCTTAGTAGCTCTATTCCTGGTACAGATACTCTTTCTAATGGAAATTTCCTTTATTAATGTAGATTGTTCCCACAAATGGGGAAATTTATACTTTCTTTTAGGCAGTTAAAGGGGAGTTAAGGGCTTTTCCTGATTCTGCTGGGTCTTGATTGCCTGGCTCAAAATAATCCACAAGCCAAAGTGGCATAATTTGGGGTAGTATGTTCTGAACCCCTTCAGTAATAATAATAGCTTTTGTTACCACATAAAAATGCGGTTCTCCTACCTGCTTAAACAAGGCAATTAATTATGGCATCAACTTTTGGGAGAGAAATCAGCTTTATTCTGCAAGATCAATCTGCAGGGAAACAGGGGGCATGTGCACTCAGATCTGTCTTCCTGATTCAGGATTTGGGGCAAAATTTAAGAGGTTAGGGAGAACAGGCTGGTATGTGGAAATGCTGGCAGGACAGGTTTTGATCAGTGGGCTTCAAGCATTTATAGTAAGGTTCTAAACATTTATGATAAGTTTCTAAATACTTGTGATGAGGTTCTAAATATTCATGATGAGGTTTTAAACATTTACGGTAAGGTGGGAAGGAATTTTAATACTGGATCTCCTGAATGACAGACCCGTCACTTCTGATAAGAGTCTGACTTTTAGGTTCTGGTCATGCCTCCGTCCTTGGGTTCTGTGGGGAGGAGAATCTTTAGTTCTGTGGTCATTTCAGGTCAAGATTTCTTCTTCTGCACATGCTCTGGCTATGTGACTTCACAAATTTTCTGAAAGGCAATTCTTAATCACTCTGTTGATAAGATGAGGTCAGTTGAACTGGTCCTGGAGGGCCTGCAGTTACACTTTTTCATTATTGCAAAATTAACTCTACCTCTCAGCATATACAAAAATACATTCTATCTGTATTAAAGAAATAGACATAAACACTTAAAAAAATCATAGAAGAAACTGATAATATTTTAATAATCTTGGGGGCAGGAAAGCCTTCTGAAGTGTGACATAAAACCCAGAATCAAAAAAAGAAAAGACTGAGAGACTTTATTAGATAAAAGCAAAACATCGATGTATGACAAAAGATGTCATAAAAGGTGTTGTTAAAAAGCAACAATCTGGCAGAAAATATTTGCAATGTGTAAAAAAATCAGAAATAATTACTTGCAATTGCACTAATTAAATGATGACAGAGATGATGGTTCTTAATCACTAGGAGGGTGTGTCTATCTGTCATCTATTCAACATCATAATTTTTCCTCACTTAATGACACAATTTGAATATATTTCCATATTATTAAGTACACTTCTAGAACATAATTGTTAATAGCCCCCCAGAATTCTACTGTACTGAGTGTGGTATATGAGTTGCAGTTACTACAACAGCACTGCTCCAGAGGAGAGTAAGCCCATCAATTTCATCAGCCACCCTCCTCTATCCTTCCCCCATCAGCGACACAGTCTCCTTTAAATAAACATTGGACAATATTTATGAAGTGGTGCCAAATTACTCGCCTGACTAGTGCACCTGTGTCTCTTGATCCAGTACTGTCTACCTCTCTTGGTTCAGTTTCATCAAAACCTTTTTTCTTTTTCTTCTTTTTAAGCAGAACATTAGAAAAAATATGCAATAGAATAAAACCAGCAAATGTGTGAAAACTCCATAACTAACTTGTTCAAATTACAGGCCAGGTTTCTCAATAAATATATATATCATCCTTCTTGTCAATAGATATCTTCATAAAATAACAGGAAACTGAGTCTGATATGTAATTAAATATAATAACTCGCTTCTTCAGATACCCTTAAACAATACTTTTACTTCACAGAGAATACCAGACACAAATTATTTTGAGTAGTTTCTTGTTTACAGATTTTGAAAAAGTCTGTTTTCTGTTAGAGCAAACATATTAAAATTTATTTAACAATTAAACTGAATTAAAAGTATTTTGGGGAGTTCATGATTTCAAATGATTTTTTCCAAATAAAATGTTAAAAGTTTTACATTTGTAACGTATTTAGTGAAAAGGAATGAGATCGCTTTGATGAAATTAAAAGGCAGTCTAAAATATACTATTTTAATTTTTTATATATTTATGACATAGTAATAAATTCTCCTGATTAAAAAGTAGAAAACACATAAAGAGGAAAGAAGAAAAAAATCTGTTCAAAGTCTCACAACTGTTAATATTCATCGTATTTTTTTCAGTCATTTTCTAAGTAAAGTTTCCTCTCATCTAGCCTTCATAATTATTATTAGATTACGTGCAGTGTAAATTCTTCATTTTTCAGGTGACATAAAATAATGCATTTTTAACAGAATTTTAATTCTATGAGAAGGATCTTTCATCCAAAGAATGCACATTTAAGATATGACCCCTCTGTCTAACAGATAGCCATAAACAACATCCTGCTACCATAGATGTGCTTATAAGTGAGTCCCTGTTCAGTACAGAACCTTTTTGGAATTTAGAGAAGACATTTGGATAACAGTACTCACTTCAGCCCTCTTCCCAATGGCAAAGAGAATGGCTTTTGGCAGCCTGGCTTGTGATATACTGCCAATCACCAGAGGCAATGCCTGACAATTAACTTAGAAAATCTCATCGCTTTTCCAATAAGCGGATACTTTCCAATTTATAAATGTTTGATTTATTATTGCATGGCAGACACAAAACAAATTTTGTAATTATGTCAAATACCTCCTTGCAGTAGGTTGGCGAACAGACATCTCTGTCTACAGATCAGTGATAGTTATAGCAGGCATCTTTTAGGTACAGGCAGCTCTCAGGGTCATTGTACCTACAACCGATTCAAGCGCTGAACTGGGCATTTACGTTTGTTCTTAACCTTGGTCCAGAGAGGACTCACTTGCTCGCTCCATCATGCATTTCCCTTCAATGGAGTCTAGCCTCCCTAGGGAAAGCCTGCTGTGGAAGGTGTGGCCTTCTCAAATATCAGTGCATAGACTGCTTTATGCAGACACAATAAATAGTGCACAGAAAATAAAATTAATGCAACTGACCTGAGGTATTTATCTACCTCTGGCACCAGAATTTCCTTCCCAGAAGCAGAAACCCTGACTCTATGAAGAATGAAAAGCACACAGTACAACCATTTCAAAGCAAAACCCCCAGTGTGCACAAAACACTGCTTTGGATAAAAGATGGCAGCTGCAGAGCTGGAATGGTAGCTGGTTGCCATGGCTACCAAGGCTCTGATTCAGCCACCATATGCCACCTGGTGTTCTCAGCCTGAAAAAGCAGGTCTGTGTTGTCCTAGATTGGTTATGGAGCTAAGGCCATAGTTCTTCAGAGCAACAGTATTGGCCTTGGATGTGAAGCAGTGTTTGCACTGTTTTACCAATTGCTAGAAGATTTGGGGGGCTACAGCCTAATCACTTAAGGCACAGGTTCAGCTGGGGAAAGGAAACAGACACACTCCCCTCTCCCTTTTTAAAATAATTCTTTTTTCTCTCCTGGAAACTCTGCTATATGATATTCATTCTCAAAGGTTAATTTTTGTCCTCTTTTCAGGATAAATTTGCTACCCAAATCTACTAGGTCATACAATATTGCAATAGCAACAAACTCAAAATGTTGGGTACAATGATTGCAGAACATTAGATTGTACCAATTCTCAGGAATCCAGAATCCTTAACACCTTTATCTCCTTCTAAAAGTGCTATACAGCAAATAACAGCTGTATGACTTTATTTTAATGTTGAATTGTGTCCAAATTTTTTACATATATGTAAATTACTTATTTATATATATTACAAATCTATAATAATTTTTATTCTGTTCTACAATGGAAGATAGAGATTCTGGGCATTTATCTTGGAATTCCTTGAGAATGTTCACAGTCATTGGGTAGTTATTATTATGCAATAATAAGTAAATATACAGCATACTATATAATGATAATACCACATAAAAATGTCAGCTCTTACTGTAAGTTTTGGGGACTTCATGTTTGACTTTTATATTTATGATAAAGACACCAACTAGGTTTAGATATTGCCAGTGATTCAACTTTGAATAAACATTTCATGTTACCCTTCTTTCTAGTTTCAAAAGCTATTAAGTGATTACTGATTTCATATTAATGATTTGAGCATTCAGAATTGTATATGTATTTTGCTGTCATTTTTACCAGTATTGAGGAAAGAATTATCAATGTAATAAACTAATAAGATGGTTAAACATAAGAAAAAAAAACAACTGTTGGTCTTTCAACTATTCTTGTATTGTGTCAGGATTTTTATTTTTATTTTCCTGAGGAAGATTAGCCCTGAGCTAATATCTGTTGCCAATCTTCTTGTTTTTTTTTTTTGGTAAGGAAGATTAGCCCTGAGCTAACATCTGTGCCCATCTTCCTCTATTTTGTATATGGGATGCTGCCACAGCATGGCTTGATGACCAGTGCATAGGTTCTCACCTGGGATCTGAACCTACGAACCCTGGGATGCTGAAGCAGAGCATGCAAACTTAACCACTATGCCACTGGGCCTGCCTTCCTCTTTTTTTTCGCTTGAGGAAGATTAGCCCTGAGCTATCATCTGTGCCAATCTTGCTCTACTTTATATGTGGGTTGCTGCCACAGCATGACGAGTACTGTAGGTCCGCACCTGGGATCTGAACCCACGAACCCAGGCCACCGAAGCAGAGCGCTTCAAACTTAACCACTAGGCCATGGGGCTGGTCCCAGGATTTTTAATACTATGGAATTAAAACAAATTTTGATCTAGAGTTTGCTATAACATGTAGTATCCTTTTTAATTTTAAGATTCATCAAAACAGCCTCATTAATGTAATTAGTTGACTTTATAATAAGTAAATATTATAAATTTGAATTTGTAAACTGCATTATGTAGATTGAAAATAGCTTTTCTTTCTCTTATATATTGGGGTCCCGAATACAATTTATTTGCAAAATGAGTTCTGCTGCTAAAAACAAGTCTGAAAATCACTAGACTCGATAATATCAGGGCCCTAGTCAAACATCTTTTTGAAGAGAACTAACCCAGTCTCAGTAGACAAATCAGTTGAGGAAATTTCAGGGAATTTGGCCTCCTTTCCGGTCCAGATAGAAGTACCAGTAGTTTTAATCACCCCCAAAAGAAACTCGATTAGTAGTCATTCCCCATTTCCCTGAATCTCCCAACCCTAGGCAACCACCAATCTACTTTCTGACTTTATGAATTTGCTTATTCTGGACATTTTCTATAAATGGAATCATTTAATATATGGTCTTTTGTGACTGGCGTCTTAGCTTAGTGTTTGCAAGGTCTGTTCATGTGGTAGCGTTAATCAGTTCTTCATTCTTTTTTATGGCTGAATAATATCCCATTGTATGGATGTACCACATTTTGTTTATCCATTCATCCATTGATGGACATCTGGGTTGTGTAAGGTTTCCCTGAGGAAGAAGAAATTCTGCCTGTGGCCTGCAGCATCAGCTCCTGCCTGAGAGCTTCTGGTTCGTCCCTTCTTATGGTCTCTCCTATGGCTTTTGTACAACCCAAGCCAGGTGTGCAATTGAGTAAGCCAATTCCTTTCAATAAATCTCTTCATAAGTGTGTATACATGCATACTGGTGGAATTCTGACTTGCGCAGATTTTTTTCCCACTTTTTGGTTATTATAATGGTTGCTATAAGCATTCATGTATGAGTTTTTGTGTGGACATATGTTTTCATTTCTCTTGTGTACATACCTAGAAATAGAACTGCTGTGTCGTTTGGTAAGTCTATGTTTAACATTTTGAGGAACTGATGAATTGTTTCCAAAATAGTTACACCATTTTTATGCTCACTAGCGGTGTATGATATTTTCTCCACATCCTTGCCAACACTTGTTATTTTCTATTTTTTGGATTATAGCCATCTGCGTGAGTATAAAGTTGTATCTCATAGTGGTTTTGATTTGCATTTCCCTGGTGACTAATGATGTTTAGCACCTTTTTATGTACTTATTGTCTATTTGTATATTTTCTTTGGAGAAATGTCTATTTAGATCATTTACCCATTTAAAAAATGGATTATTTGTCTTTTTATTATTGAGTTGTAATAGTTCTTTATTTATTCTAGATACAAGTCCCTTACCAGGTATATGATTTGCTAAATTTTTCTCTCATTCTCTGGGTTATCTTTTCACCTCCTTGATGGTGTCCTTTGAAGCACAAAAGTTTTTAATTTTGATGATGTCCAACTTATTAATCTTTTCTTTTATTGCTTTTACTTTAGGTTTCATATCTAAGAGACCATTGCCTTTCCTGATGGCCTGCCCTGTGGATTTTAGACTTATCTAGTCAGCCCCTACAATCCAACCCAGTTTCCTAAAACAAGGCAATAAAAATTACACCTGTGTTTTCTTCTACATGTTTAATAGATTTAGCTCTTACATTTAGGCCTTTGATCCATTTTGAGTTAATTTTTGCATATGATGAGAGGTAGGGGTTCAACTTCATTCTTTTGCATGTGGATATTCACTTGTCTCAGCACTGTTTGTTGAAAAGATGTTTTCCCCCATTGAATTGGCCTGACATCTTGTAGAAATCCAATAGGCCATAGATGTATGGGTTTCTTTCTGGACTTTCAATTCTAGCACATTGATCTGTATGTCTATCTTGGTGCCAGTACCACGCTCTCTTGATTACTGTAGATTTGTAGTAAGTTTTGAAATCAGAAATTGTGAGTCCTCCAACTTTGTTCTTCATTTTCAAGATTGTTTTGGCTATTCTGAGCCCCTTGCGTTTCCATATGAATTTTAGAATCAGCTTGTCAATTTCTTCAAAGAAACTGCAATAAGATTTTTCCCCCCCAAAGCCCCAGTAGATAGTTGTATGTCATAGTTGCACAGCCTTCTAGTTGCTGTATGTGGGACGTGGCCTCAGCATGGCCAGAGAAGCAGTGTGTCGGTGCGTGCCCGGGATCCGAACCCGGGCCACCAGCAGCGGAGCGCGCACACTTAACCGCTAAGCCACGGGGTCAGCCCTGCAATAAGATTGTCAAATAGAGATTTACTGAGCTCCATGCGTTTGAGCTTTTCTGACTTGGCTTAACACCTCTGGGAATGTATTTAGATAGAGAAAACATGAGTGGATATAGATACACAGGTAATTGTTGCTCTACATGGTTCTAAAATGTATGAATTTAAGTTACCATGGTTTAGTTAGGCAACACCAGTCTCCCAACTACATGGTCCGAGTTTCAGTGGTCAGAGAATATTAACTGTCATTAATTGTATAAAGTACAAACTTTGCTGCTAGTTCTTCAGTCCACAAATTACTACATAGATAACAGATGCCCATAAGACTCAGTGATCGGTCATCATCAGTCAGTCAGTGATTGGTCACTGTGCATCTGTTTTCCCATCACACACAGACAGCAAAGGATGTAGTTGCATTGTTTCCTTGCCTTCCAGTGATAAAGCCACACATTTTACAAAAGTGGATAATTAAAATAGAGAATTGGGCAAAATGATGAATGGAGGAAAAAAACAACAATAAAACAAAAAGTGATAATGCTAGAAGTGAAATTTGAATCAAGCATAAATGGAGTTATAAAAGAGATCACTGGGTGTGGGAATGTTGACACCGTCATCATTTGAGAGCCTTAGTGGATATGGAGCCAGAGGTACTTAGTGAAGGCGAATTTATCGACATAAACGAGGAAGGTGGTTGGGAGGAAAAGGATGAAGGTATCCCAGAGGACGTGACATCAACATGAATCTTGACATTAAAGGAACTCTCAGAGAGATCTCATGACATTGAAAGCACAGAGGATAAAATGGTGGCATCTGATCCAAACTTAGAAAGGAAGATGACAATTCTCCAAAGTATGGAAAAGATGTTTGTCTGTACCATAATTTAGGTGAGAAAGAGGCAAAAACTGTTCAAACTACTCTTGATAAGTTTTTTTACAAAGACATAAAATACTTCAATTCTCAGTGTTTCTAAAATTTTAACTTATGTTGTAGTAAATAAATGTTAGTTCTGTTTTTTTTCAATTTCATTGTACATTCATGATCAAGAGTAAGAGAATTTTCAACATTTTGACAAAAATTTTAAATGTCACAGATGATTGTAATTTTTCCCATTGATTATTAAGATTGTTTTGCACGGTTTCAGCTTGCATGGTCTTTTTTGAAAGTCTCACATGCAAAGGGAGGATTGCCTATAGTTGATATGATGTTGCCTATTGGTACAAATTTAGGTGCATTTATCTTATTTAAAATAATTTAATATTATTAATGGTTTTCTACATTAAACTTCAAGCTTCAGTGTTGTGCCTGGCCTGTAGAAGTCGCTGAATTTTATATGTAGCCACTTAATTTTATTTTATTTTATTTATTTTATTTATTATTTTTTTGTGAGGAAGGTCGGCCCTGAGCTAACATCTGCCAATCCTCCTTTTTTTGCTGAGGAAGACTGGCCATGGGCTAACATCCATGCCCATCTTCCTCCACTTTATATGGTACGCCACCACAGCATGGCTTGCCAAGTGATGCGTCCGTGCATGGCCGGGATCCGAACCGGTGAACCCCGGGCCACTGCAGTAGAGTGCACGCACTTAACCTCTTGTGCACCCGGGCCGGCCCAGCCACTTAATTTTATATATAAAAAAAATTTCTTTTTCTTAAATACCTCATTTTATTATGTTTATATTTGTTTATGTTTACTTCTGGACACAACCTTTACCTTATATGTTGGTGAACTAAATGCTTTAAAATTTTCCAATTTTTAAACAATGTTGTAAACGTTCTGCTCACCAGTGTGTGTGTGTGTGTGTGTGTGTGTGTGTGTGTGTATAAAATAAAATAGAGATAGTTTGAATCTAAATTCCTTCTTTTCCCTGCTCACTTTGAAAGGAAAACAATTACCAATCGCCTATCACCTTCTGAAAGTAGAAATTCAAGATATTGAAATAAAAATATACTATTATATATAAAAGACAATTTAGAACGATCTCTAGATAAAGTGTAAACAGTCAAAAATCAATAGCTTTTCTTTATAATAGCATCCCAGTGAGAAATGAAAATTAAAAAAAAAAAAATTGACGGTAGCACAAATCTATAAATTACCCAAGAATAAATCAAACAGGAAAGGTGGAACACTTATCTGAAGAAATCTACATGATTTTACTACTGGACATAAAACAAGAGCTGAACACAGAGACATACTATGTTTCTGGGTGGGAAGATTTAATATAATAAAGCTGTCAACATTTCTCAAAATATTATATAAATTTTGTGCAATTCCAAACAGAATCCCAATGGAGCATTTAGGGGGATACTGAAAAGTTTCTATTTTCATCTGAAGAAAAAAAAAAATGTGATAATTACCAAGAAATTGTTGAAAAGAGTAATAGCGAGGGAGGACCTAACAGATACTAAAATATATTATAAAGAACACCAATTAGTAGTTTTGGTAGAGGAATAAACAAATAGATCAGAGGAATCAAGAAGACCCCAGAAACAGACTCATCTACTATAGGAGTTAAGCATATTATAAATGGAGCATTTAAAATCAGTGAGAAAAGGGCCGACCTGGTGGCTTGGCGGTTAGGTGCTCGCGCTCTGCTGCTGGCGGCCCGGGTTCAGGTCCCCGGCACACACCGACATACCGCTTCTCCGGCCATGCTGAGGCCGCATCCCACATACAGCAACTGGAAGGATGTGCAACTATGACATACAACTATCTACTGGGGCTTTGGGGGAAAAAATAAATAAATAAATAAAATTAAAAAAAATAAAATGAAATCAGTGAGAAAAGATGGCCTTTTTGAATAAACGGCATTGGAACAACTAGATTTCTATTAAAAAATGTATAACGTTATGGCTATATTGCATAGCACGTGCAAAAGTGTTTTCAGATGAATTAAAGATCTAAATGTAAATACAGAAAACAAAACAACTAGAAATGATTAGAAAAATAGAAGTGATTTATATAATTTTAGGATAGGGTAAAAAAGTCAGAATGTCTAAAGGAAAATACTGACAGATTCAACTATATGACATTTTATTTTACATGTTTTTCTTAGTTAGACTTCATGGATGGGCGTCGAGTTAATCATATGCCTCACTTCATGGCACATTAATGTTGTTAGCTCGTCCGAGGCTCCTCTTTTGTTTTTATACATGTACCTACGCATTTATGTATTGTCATTTATTCCTTTTCATCTTCTCACTCCCCTACATATACAAGTAACCATTCTAATATTTTAAATGCATATTCTTTCATTTGTATTGCTCCAAAATGGGTAATGTTGTTTAGAATGCATGTCTCTAATTATGTAAATTATATGATTATAGATCTCATCCTGTTTCTTCTTTGTTTTGTTTTCTCTCTTAGCACTATGTTTTAAAGAATCATGTTGCTATGTTTACACTTAGCCTGTTACTTCTTCTGGCTGCATAGTACTCCACGGTGTGCATTTACCGTATTTTAGTTATTCTCTCCTCTGCCATCTGCACCAGATCGCTTCTACACCCAGCTACAACAAACAACACTGCTGTGAGTACCCTTGTGCATGCAACCTTATGGACACGGGTGGGAGTTTCTTTGGAATAACTGCTTAGATTTGTGGAATAGCCAGACCATAGGGCATGCACGGACTTAATTTGGCCAAATACCAGACTGCTCTCCAGCGTGACTGTGCTGACAGAACACACTTCCATAAGCACTTCCTTAAGGCCAAGCTCCCCCAATTTTTCTAATTTAACAAGTATAAAGCAATCTCATTATTTTGTTTTCTAATTTATATTTAAAGTGAGTTTCTTGTAGACAGCATATGGTTGGGTCTTACATTTTTATCTAGTCTGACAATCTTTGCCTTTTATGTATTTTGAATTCTCAAATTACACTAGATATAATTATGGATTTGACCAAGTTTGCATCTACCATCTTGGTATAAGATTTTTATTTGTTCCATCTGTCCTTTGAACTCTTTCTCTTTTTTTTCTACCTTCTTTTGGATTTACTGAATATTTTTATGATTACGTTGATCTCCACTATTGACTTATTAGCTCCACGTTTTTTTTTTAAAATGATTGCTCTAAAGTTTCCCTGATGCGTGTTTAACTTAGACTATTGTCAACAACTTCCTGTTCAATATAAAAGCCTTATTACAACATACTTCCATTTCCCCACTGGATAGCTAGTCGGCAGCTGGTACAGGGATCAGTCCGAACATTCTGTCCTTAAGAAGGCTGATGACAGGTATCCAAGAACTTCGTCGGTTTATGGATTCTCCAGAAGAATATGGGAGTGTAGTCGTCGAGTATACACAACAGCTGTCTCTCTGTAACATCTGCCTGGGTCCTTCTGTTGGCACCATCTTTTAGTTAGGCTAGGGCTGTACCACTTCCCTCAGGAATTTCTCAACTCCCCCGCTTTTGGTCAAACGAGCTCCAAATGGAGAACGTTTAGTATAAGGGGTTAGTCTTTTCTTGACACAGTCTTCTCAGTTGGATGTCAGCTGGGGATAAAGGAATGGCTGCATAGCCACGTTTTTAGCCCCTGGCTATCAGGCAGTGGAGGAGGGCACAAAGGGATGAGCACAACCACAAATATTAAGAGAAAATTGGAAAACTAAGGCCTAGCAAGAAAGTAGCTTCACTAAATTTATATAAGCTGCATTTTGTGTGCTTGTTTTAATGGAGCATTTTAACTATTTGTTTCCTCATCAGAGATAAATTATGGATCACACATTGTAGTTTTGAAACTTCTCGCCAGAGTAGAATCATTGTAGAAATCAGTGAACTCCAGTGTCTTAGATCCTTTTTGATATCAGGTTTTCCTTATTTTTTTTATTTTTAGTATATTTACTTATTTGCTGCAAAATGCTTGATTGTTTCCATTTGGTCCACAGCTTGGGACAGGGCTCCAGGATGGTTAAACAGCTGCGTATTGGCTGCAGGAAGAGGCTCTGGCAGAAGCCCCGACGCCAGGGGGAAGCCAGCGGTGCCCCTCAAAGTCTGCTGGACTCCAGAGGCTCCTGGTTGTGCTTGACGGGGAGTCTGTCGAGGAGATACTCGCCCAGTCCCCCAGGGGCCGGCCAGCCTGCAGAGGTTAGGCAGGTGGTCGCCTATCTTCTTGATGAGTTTCACCTCCTCATCTAGGAAGTGGCTCTGCAGGAAGTCACGAGATGGGGGTCTACACGGCCGAACTGAGGGCATGCAGAAGGGCCTGATTCAGGTTCTTCTCCAGGACCATGGCGGCTTCCTTGGCGTCCAGGGTTTTACCCCACTCATGTTGGGACTGCTTCTGCGGCCTCGCTGTTTTTTTTTGTTTTTTTGTTTTTTTGTGAGGGAGATCAGCCCTGAGCTAACATCCATTCTAATCCTCCTGTTTTTTTGCTGAGGAAGACCGGCTCTGAGCTAACATCTATTGCCAGTCCTCCTCCTTTGTTTTCCCAAAGCCCCAGTGGATAGTTGTATGTCATAGTTGCACATCCTTCTGGTTGCTGTATGTGGGACGCCGCCTCAGCATGGTCGGAGAAGCGGTGGTAGGTGCCCGCCTGGATCCCAACCGGGCGGCCAGTAGCGGAGCACGCGCACTTAACCGCTAAGCCACCGGGCCGCCGGCCTCACTGGTTTTGCATCTTCAAGAGACATGCTTCTGCTCGGCCAACTCGCGGCAGAAGTGGCCCACGCCCTCCAGAGCCACATCGTCGGGGTCTGCATAGAAACCCAGAGAGGTAGGTGTAGGAGGCCTGCTGATGTAGTTGACCAGGCGGTTGAAGGCAGCCTCCCCCTCAGTGGACTAATTCTGACAAATCTGGAAGCTCATGGTTGACGGGAAATAAGGAGCTAAGCTTGGAAAATGGTGTTGGCTCATCCCAGAGGTAGAGGATGGCAGAGAAGATGGTCCCGGAGGTTGCAACTGGAAAAGAGATTGGAGGGTGCTCAGAGGCTGGAAGAAAGGGGCGTCCCTGGGTCTGTTGCATCCAAACACTGTTGAAGCAAAAGACAGATCCGCGGGGGCCGGGGGCGGTGCCTATCAGGTTTTGTTTTAAATACTTGAAAAGGTTGGACAGCAGATTCAACATTGGAAATTGATAGTGGTGCCCATGCTAAAAAGGATTCATATGCAAGGAAAGAAGTAAGGGAAGGGAGGTGAGATGACTAAGAAATCTAAGCTCAAGTGTGAATCCTATATCCTGATGATGCATCTTGATTTGAAGGCCTTGGCAGTACACTCTCTACACCTATGTCATCTTAATTTGCAAAATCTTGAATTACAGAATTCACAGGAAGCTGTCTGCTTTGGTATTGGTCTGTTTCTGGGGCCTTTTCGTGGGCCTCAGAGGTAGGTCTCCAGCCAGTTTGTATGGCTGGGTTGTAGAATCATAAGTTCTTCTCTCCCTTTCTCCTTTTTCTTCTTGCGGTATAGTATAAATAACGTGAAATTTATCATTGTAACCATTTTTGAGTGTACAGTTCAGTGGCATTAAGTACACTCACATTGTTGTGCAACTATCACCACTAGTCATCTCCAAACCTTTTTCATCTCTTCCAACTGAAACTCCATATCCATTAAACACTAACTCCACACTCCTCCACTACCCCCAGCCCCCGGCAACCACCAGTCTACTTTCTGTTTTGGTGAATTTGACTACTCTAGGAACCTACTATAAGTGGAATCATACAGTATTTGTCCTTTTTTTTTTTTTTTTGGTGAGGAAGATTGGCCCTGAGCTAACATCTGTTGCCAATCTTTCTCCTTTTGGTGAGGAAGATTGTTCCTGAGCTAACATTTGTGCCAATCTTCCTCTATTTTGTATATGGGACGCTGCCACAGCATGGCTTGATGAGTGGGGCACAGGTCTGCGCCCAGGATCTGAACCTGTGAACCCCAGGCTGGAAAAGTGAAGTGGTGGAACTTAACCACTATGCCACCAGGCCAGCCCCGATATTTGTCCTTTTATAACTGGCTTCTTTCACTTAGCATAATCCCCTCAGGGTTCATCCATGTTGCAGTATTTCTAGATAAGTTAGTCTGTAGAGGTGTATTATTGGTGTCCCTTTTGGAGGTGTGGCTGGCACCTGCCATGTATATAACTAAGTACACAAATAATACTTGTTGAGATCAGGATGTATCACGGTGGACAGTGTCAGTAGAGAACTCAACCAAGTCTTAAGGGCATTTTAATAACAATTTAATATAGTGAGAATTTATGGAGATTTTGAGGTATAGATCCCATTATCATTTGGGCTAGAGGTAAAACTCTGGGCCAAGCTTCTCTAGAAGCAGGGCAGTATTGGTTTTAAAGTATCATTAGCTTGCCTTTTTCTTCTTAGAGCTTCGGGGATAGTGTGGACTTTTCAGTTTAATGTACTTTGCATACATTAAAAAAAAATTTTACCTGTAAAGTAAGCTTTTATCATTATTAATTATTGACGATGCTTCCAGGCAGGAAAACAAAATCCATGTTTTTGTATCAGCATGTGAGTCTTTTGGCAAGAGACTGCTTCAGATCAACCAGAATATTTATTTATAAATAATTATTAAAATATATATCAAAGCTTGAAACAATAAAATGAAATTCATTTGTAAATGTTCAAAGGGTTCTTTAGGTAGGGGTTTCAGTCCTTGCCCTACAGCTTCAGTGTTTTATTGGTTTATGAAAATTACGAATAAGGCAAGATTCTATCAATAATTGAATACCTTTTTTTTTTCTTCCAGAAACTAGATTAAATAACTGTCTTTTTATTGCCTATAAAGGTTTAGTCTCTGTTTGATGCAAACCAGTAATAATAGTAAGATAATGCATTTTCTTTATTGGTTTTAAACTTAATAATGAAATCTTCTTTGGATGTTGGATTATCTCCAATAATTTTATTGGACTTCACAAAGAAATTAGAAAATTCCTTTATTTTCATAGCATGGGAAATTCATAAACTACTTTAAAGGTGTAATATCTACCATCAAGTCTAGATGTTAATTCTTAAACCTCTGGTAATGTGGCATGTTTGGGTCAGAGTTATCTGAATAGAATGGTTTGTTAGCAACATAATATTTTAAATAAAATATTTAGAAATTACCTTAATTATTCTTAACACCAAATAACATCATATTGTCATCAGAGTTGGGTATCAGACAAATTAGAATGAGACGAGTTTAGGGTTTTAAATTGGAGTTTGTACCCTATAAAAATAACCTTGACTTTTATGAATATTGAAAGAGGTTTGGCATAGTTAGAAATGCCCAGAGTAGGGATTGCTGTAATATCTGTTAAGAAAGGAAAAGGCCTGTTTAAGATCTGGCTTCCAAGAGGGGCTTTTGCGATCTCAACTGGAGCAACCAATTTTGTATCCTCCTGACAGAGAAAATTAAAAGGCAGAGAAGTAAGAACTGTCTAGTTATATTTGTCCATGAGTACTAATTATCATCTTATCAAATTTTAAGTTGGAAAAATATGCATGTGCATTATCATTTAAAGGCATTTTCATCCTTTAATCTGCTAATTGATGGGCATTCTATAATTTTGGTAAAAATAAGAGAGAAGGGTAAATTAAAATGATTAGTGACCAGTGTTTTCTATCTTTATCTTATGTTAAAAAACAAAATTCAGCTGAGTAAGTTTCAAAGATCTTATTGACTTTATTCAGCTATTCATGAGTCAGGCAGCACCCACTCTACTAGATAGAAAGGAGCTCTGAGGAGCTGTACAAAATGAAAACATTCTAAAGGCAGAAGAGAGCAGGAACAAGGAAGTTGTACTAAGCAAACTGGTGTAATTAAGTTAAGTCTCAGTGTGGCGACATGGGGTTTAGTATAAGTGACTCCATTTTGGGCCTGTTGTCTGGCTTTTAACACTTACTTAGAAATTTTCCAGGTATCCAAAGATAATTCAATAATTAACTCAATTTAATATTAGTTTAAGGGCTTAAAACTAACTAAAGATTTGGATGTTACAATTTATGCTGACATATTATGTCTGTATGATTTATAGCATTGTAAGAATCCGTCTTAGAAAGAGTTATCTATTATAATTTAATTTGATAACTTACATTTTTTAAATTTGATAATTTAATTTTAATATTTTATAATCTTGTATGAATTAGCTTATTTCCCATTAAAATCAGTAAAGGAAATTTAGAAAACTCAAATTAATTAGCCTTTTTATTAGAAAATAAATGCAATAAAATATGCTAAATAATTTTATACTGGTAAAATCAGGGAAAAGATAGCTATTTCTAATCCAAAAGCATAAAATCTAATTTATCCAAGGAATCATCCTGATCATTACATGAAACTTTTCCCTATATAACTGTGTACCACATATTAAAACTTTTAGGTTGTTTAAAAATAATTTTTCCTCTTGACATGTTTCCAAGTAGCCACGTAACCAATTAACCATTAATTAAACTCGTAAAATTTTTTTTAAACTTTTTTTTTTTTACCACTTTAGCACAACATTTTTTTTCTTAGAAACAGTACATTTAAAGCATAAAAAAGGGCCGGCTCCGTGGCTTAGCGGTTAAGTGCATGCGCTCCGCCACTGGCGGCCCGGGTTCGGATCCCGGGTGCGCACCGACGCACCGCTTCTCTGGCCATGCTGAGGCCGCGTCCCACATACAGCAACTAGAAGGACGTGCAGCTATGACGTACAACTATCTACTGGGGCTTTGGGGAAATAAATAAATAAATAAAATTATAAAGCGTAAAAAAGAAATCCCTAGGAAACCTTGCATTCCTCTTCACATTTACATTAATATTTGATATATTAATATTGTTTCTATTGCATAATTGGAATAAGAACTTTCTCCATTAAATTTTAATAAATCTTAAGTCAGGTTTATTAATTCTTCCTAGAGATAGATAAGATATACATTTGCTCGAAAAAATTGTATTTATAAAACGGGAAATTTTACCAACTCTTCTGCAACTAGAGTGGCAATGGTGATAAAGTAGCACAATCTAACATGAAAACAGAGATGTTGGTATCTATTAAGAATATTGATCTGTTAAAGAAACAAAGACATATAATTATGTACCAGCAGGACCCTCAGGAAAATCATTATTGAAATCTAATTTTATCATTTCCTTCTGAATATAACAGCATAATCTCTCATTTTTTCAGTTTCCATGTCCCTATAATAATGACAATTTCCTTTTTTTTTTTTCTTTTGGTGAGGATGATTGGCCCTGAGCGAACATCTCTGCCAACCTTCCTCTGTTTTCTATGTGGAATGCCGCCACAGCATGGCTTGACGTGTGGGGTGTATGTCCGCACCTGGGATCTGAACCGGCGAACCCCAGGCTGCCCAAATGGAGCACGCAAGCTTAACCACTATGCCACCAGGCTGGCCCCGACAATTTTGTTTTTTCAGTCTCTTGCATAGGGCAACACCGAATCAAAGGGCTCAGATGATTGCAATATGAATGATGGTCTCTCCCGTTGCTGAGGATCCGTGCTATGCTGCTGCTAAGCCACTTGATAGCCTGCAGTTGGACCCCGAGGAGGTGAGAGAGAGAGCCTCACATCTCATCAGATATGAGGAGGAGGTGAGAAGCTGCCTTATTTCAGCCTCCTTGGCAGATAGGGAAGAGAGTGAGAAATGGCCTTGTAGCAGCTCCTCACAAGCCTCCTATGCGCTCACGTTTTGGGAGGATCCAGGATGTTGTGCCAAGACTCAGACCAGCTGCTGTTCAAACTTGGCCTATGTGCCTGTGTGGATGCATGCAAGGTCATTAGGTATTAACAAGAAGCTGTTCTTTTATATTACACAGTGAAAATCTGTATTCAGGGACTTATACCAAAGGATATACGAGGCATTCCAAAGGGGTCTACCACCAGGTCAGAAAGCAGTTTCCTGTTCAAAGAGCCTGAAGAGGGAGGTGGAAATCAATGGTGCTAATGGTCAGGTACAGCTGTGATTGATGACACCTCTGCATAAGGGCCGTCCTTTTCATGCCAGCCACCTTTGAAGAATGCTCTTGGAATTTTGGATGTCATCAATGCATTTGGAGCCTCTAGCTTTCTGATTTTGCCTCCTAGACTCCCAATTGCCCAAGGTCATTTTAGGCAAAACCCTGTTGCTGTCTTTCTTGCGGTTAGCTGGTGTAACCTATGTGCTGCTCTTGTTCCTTAGGTTTCCATAGTTGGCGTTTGTTTCCTTTCAGAGGCTCCTTGCCCAGAATGCAAGTGAAGTTGGCAAGAGGAGATAATTGGTCTTATGGTCTCCATGGTAATTGTTCCTGGCTTCTTTGCCTCCTCCAGGAAGGTGTTAGGAGGAGGATAATATGATTTTATACATGACACAGTCATGTAGGGGAGGAAAAAATATCTCTTCCTCTACCTGTCTTGCATTCTCTGGTGGGAGCTCTATAAATCGTATTGACAAAAGACAGATCAACAAGAGAAAAACAAACAAGTAGATTAACATGTGTATAGCTCATGTAACACATGGGAGTATCCAGAGATGAGTAACTCAAAGGTTTGGTTAGAACTTGGGCTTGCTTCTTAGCAAAGGAACAATAAATTTTTAAAGAAGTGACAAGACAAAGGAAAAGTCTCTAAGGGCAAATTTTGAAGGCAAATATATGGGAGACTAATGGTGGACAAAGGCTGGTTAGTAAAGTTTGTTATGTAGATTCCTCTGGTGTGGTCTCCAGACTGATAAGGATCTAAAGTTGTCTCCAGTGATTAACTTTTGTCCTTCCTGTTGGGGGGGGAGGGACACACCATTGTAAGTTTGTGTCCTGCTTTTAGACAAATAGGGGGAGGGCAGAGAGCTTTTCTTACCTCTGTTTCTTCTCAATTGCCTTCAGCTCAAAATAATCCTTATGCCAAAGGGGCATATTTTAGGATGGCAAATTCTGGTCTCCTTCAGTCATAATTACACTGGTCCTTATATAGTCAAAGGACCCCTTTAATACCGATACATCCTACTGTTTCCTCCTTTTATTGTCACTTCTTCTCCCCTTCCTCCCCTCTATAGCTTTATACTGGAAGTAAATGCCAGCATGGGCCTTGCCCTTTTCTTTTTTTAATCCTGCCTTTTGTGCAGATCTTTGAAGTTACCCAAGGCAGTGATCTGTTTCTCTCTCCAGTTTCAATATTGTGTCACCTCTTCCGAAATAGTATTCACTTTGGTTAGAAAGAACTGGTTTTCAGCCTGAAGAACAAACATGGCTATTGGCAGCCCCTCAGAACTGTGTGTGTGTATAGGGGGGCATAGCCCTGGCAGAATGGAGGTCATTGGAACTTCTACTTTATTTTTTTATTGACTCTTAAGTTTGAAGCATATCTAAAATTGCTGTTATCTTTGCAGCAGTTGTTTCCTGCAAGTGCTTTGGGCTACAGGTTTCAGCTCTTATTTCTTTGTCAACCCAATTACTTCTGCTTTCTATCCTTCAGGAGTTTTGGTTCACTGATGGTACTCTTTCTTTATTCCAGAGGTGCTATGGATTTGGACTATTTAATTGGCTCTCTGCTTAGTTATTTCAAGGAATTTGGGGCAGGAAGGAAAGTAGATTATCAGTTTAATCTAATCTCTCAGATTGCTTCTATCTTTTAATAGCAGGCTGTTATTTATCAGAGCAATTTTCTTTTGATTCATACTGAGGAAATCACTTATAATTTCTGTTTCCTGCATTAACTCATTTTCATTGGGACTCATTTGCCCATGTGCTTTAAACTCAAATACTAAAAGCTTAAAACCTGTTATCAGTGTAACAATCTGAGAAAAGATAAGAAAAAACATAGATGAATTATAAAGGATGGGCGGTTTATGTTAAGCACTATAAAAATGAGCATAAATGGATTAGTTTTCAGTTATACGCAATGAGCTGAAATTATGGCATTAGGAATAAGCACATTTGAATATCTATCAAGAAAAACTCTTGTGTTAGCAGGGTTTCTCAACCTCAGCACTGTTGACATTTTGGCCCAGATAATTCTTTGTTGTGGGGGCTATTCTGTGCACTGTAGGATGTTGAGCAGCATCCCTGGCCTCTACCTACTGTAGGGGAGGAAGACAATTCCTCTACCCTCTAGGTCCTTCTGGCTGGCCTAAAAATTAAATTGACATGAGACAGAATAACAGGAGAAAAATCAAACAAAGTTTAATAACATGTATACATGGGCGAAACCCAGAAAAACTGAGTAACTCGCCAGAATGGTCAAATACTGCCACCTTAAATACCATCTGCAGCTAAAGACAAAGGAGGATGTTGGCGGTAGTGGTTTGGGACTTCAAAGGGGAGGAAGGCAATTCACATGGAAATGGAAAAACAAATGTTTGGTAGACAGAATTTTGATAAGAATGGGCTTAGCAAGGACCTTCCCAGTCTACTGATACCCAGAGTTATCTACGGTGATGACCTGTCCTCGGGACAGGCCTTCAATCTTAAATTCTTTTAGGCAGTTAGGGGGAAGGTCAAAGTTTCTTTCAGAGTCTCTTGTCCTTAAAAATAATCAAGCCAAAGAGACACATTTTGGGGTGGCCAATTCTGATCCCCTACACTACTAAATGCCCGTATCACTTCTCCCCACCCCCCACTAACTGTGACAACTAAAAATGTCTCCAGACATTGCCAAAGGTCCCCTGGGGGAAGGTGGAACAAAATTGCCCCCAGTTAAGAACCTCTGTTGTAAAGGAAAGAACCACTCACTCGAAATAGCTTTTCTAATGCCAGGTGGTAAAAATGTATAACACGGGCTCTCTGCTTATGTATGTCCATTATATCCAGCTCAATACTTTAAAATAGAATGTATCTTGTCACAATCCCATGAAATATTAAAAACATTGATTGATGATATCTGAGCTCAGCATGATTAAACGTAGAATATAAAAGCTAGAAAAAAAAGCCGTTAACATTAGAAATTAAAATAAGACAAGAACTCTTGTAAACAACTATTAATCAAAGAAGAAAGCAAAACCAAAATTCAGAATATCTAGAAAATAACAATATTGATTTATGAAATCTTAACTAAAACAGTGCTCAGAGGAAAATTCATTACATTCAATGTTTATTTTACTAAACAGGAAAAAGAAAAACAAACAAAAATCAATGAAATAGGCATTCAACCGAAGACGTTAGAAGTTTATGGACAAGCTAAGAAAAATAGACAAGAGATCAGTAGAAGAAAACAAGATATTAATGAATTAGGAAACAGAAAAACAGCAGAACTAATCAATGAGTTTTCTTTTCCTTTGGGAAACTTGCTCTAAGGTAAATCCAGAAAAAAGCAAAAGTAACTTGGTAAACCACTAATTGATTAATAGGAAAAAAAAACCAAAACATAAACATACAATATAAGAATGTAAAGGGGGAAATAATTCCAGGTTTAGGAAAAGTAAGGGAATCCGAAGAGTATAAGCATATATGAGAGCTCAGGGATTTTTCTTTTGTTTACTAATCTATCCCAACTGCCTAGGATAGAGCCTAGCGGGGCGGCTCACAAAAAAGTTTATTGACTAAATGAACAAATATATTTACATTTGCTAAACTATATAACATTGATACATCTCGAGAAGATAAATTTGCAAAATTGATCCTAGACAAAATAGAAAATATACAGGGTCCCTACTGACAGAGATGAAATTCTCAGGTAAATTCCACCAACACTTTAAGGAACAAATAATCTAAATTTCATTTAATTAGTTCTAGAGCAGAGAATATGAAAGAAAATCCACTCTCTTTTTAATAACGAAATGAGCACAATTTGATAATAGAAACAAATTAAAGAGTGTACATAAAGAAAACCACAGAATAGTCTTATATATAAATATCAATACAGAAATGCTCAATAGTACATTACCAACTAGCAACACAGTTAAAAAAATGTGTTCAATCATTTCCACCGGCTCCTGGTAAGGCTCTCCTCCCTGACCTCTGTATGGCCTTCAGCAGGACTTAAATTGAGGGCTACCCAGCTCCAATCTGGCAACTTCATCCCTTCCTGACAACCCTCAAGACAGGATTAATGGGGCCCGGTTGCTTCTAAGGATGCCACATAGCCTTTGTAGGAAGATTTACCAATAGCCAGATTTAAGGGGGGCCCTACAATGGTCTGTGTACTCTTGTCGAGACCACTACTACTCCCCTCCACCACACTCTGCATCTCAGCTCTCAAACGGGCTGAAATCCCAGTGCCCAGAAGGAGATTATGATTAAAAGTGATTATCTACCCCTCCCCACCCCCTGCCCAGCAAAGAGAAGTAAGAACTTAGAGATTGGGTATCTGGAGGTAGGAACATGAAGGCTACAGTTCAGATTTAGGGAGAGTTCAGTCAAGGATCAGGGCTCTACAGGATATCCAGATTTAGTTACTAGTCTGCAGCTACCAGAAATTGAAGTTACCAGCAGAAGCCTAAAATTTTAAAGGCGTTCCAGAGAAATGGCAAGCCTGGGAAATATGATTTAGCTCAACCTTTGTTAACTCCTGTAACTGTGGGCATGAAGTGGGCACATCTCAAAGTGTTGAAGCCTGCACACATGGGATCGTTGCCTATGCATCTCTCATGGCCTCTTCCATGTCATTATCTACGGAAGTCAGTGCCTGAAGGAGGTCCTCCAGTGACAACAGTCAGGGATAGGCAGATCAAGAAACATTCTGCAGGCTGGGGCGGTTACTCCTTGCGCTCCAGTCCATGTGTTTTTATGGATCAGTGACCATGGTATGCTGTTGGCCTACTCTCCTTTTCCAGGCATGTTACATCACTACTGATATATCTTACTCTATAGCTGATCAGAAGCCTCTGATTAGAAAGAAGATTGAGTTGGGTTAGCAAACATCTCTGGGTTTGCAAGAGTTCCCAAGAGGGTCAAAATTATTGGTCATCAGTATCTGAGCTCAGCAAAGCATTGACTAAGCAAGGCCATTTTTACTGCTGATGTCAGATGGAGAGACTGGAAATGTCGACTGAGGGATGATGTATTTGTTTTCCAGGGCTGCTATAACAAAGTGCCACAAGCTGGGTGACTTAAACAACAGAAATTTATTGTCTCACAATTCTGGAGGCCAGAAGTCCAAGATCAAAGTGTTGGCAGGGTTGGTTCTGTCTGAGGGCTGTGAAGGAGAATCTGGTCCATGCTTCTCTAGCTTCTGGTGGTTTGCTGGAAATCTTTGGGGGTTCCTTTACTTGTAAAAGCATCGCTCCGATCTCTGCCTCTATCTACATATGGTGTTCTCCCTGTATGTTGTCTGTGTCCATATTTCCCCTTTTTATAAGGACACCAGTCAGATTGGATTAGGGTCCACCCTACTCTAGTAGGACCTCATCTTAACTAATTACATATGCAATGACCCTATTTCCAAATAAGGTCACATTCTGAGGTAATGGGGGCCACAACATCAACAGATGAATTTTGGGGGGACACAGTTCATCCCCAAAATAGATGGGAATCTTGAGAGGGTAAGAGTGGAGGAAGAAGTGACATGCAGAAGCTCATATCAGACTGTCACTCTTTCCTGACCTTCCTCCTTTCTGTCTTCAACTCTTCCCTCCATCTCTGTTATGACTAAGAGAGGATTGCAACCCTTCAATCTTTAGAAATATATTTTTTTCCCCTGAAAAATGGTGGGACTCTTTTCAAATGCCTGCCTTTTAAAAATAGTTTGATAGGTGTGGTCCCTCTTCCACACCACGCCCCTCAAAATATTTTGAAGGGGTCTGACAACAGGGATCAGGACTCGAGTTTCTGTTCTTCCATGATGGTACCCGTGTTTCTTCCCTCTCTGCCCAGTGCTAAATGTACAGTAGGAACACAATCACAAGTCTTTTAATTGAATTCAGATGAGTCTCCCACCTTCCCCCATCCCAAGCAAAAAATGGAGACTCATGAGGTGAAACAAATCATCATATTTTATTATTTCTTTTGAACAAGAAATTTTCCAGAGGACAGCATAATAAGTATTAATATTAGAATCCATGGAAACAGTGAGTCAAGATCAGTTTTTTTTAAAGTGATCATTTCTGAGAAATATATGTTTTCTGGTCATTGAAGATGGTCTGAAAACAGTTGGTCTTGGGCAAACATAATTTTTGAAGAACTCTCTTGCCCTGTGAGAGTGACTTAATGTGAATCAATAAAATTTATTGCTCTAGTTGAACTGAAAATAGGTACATCTCTATTGTGGAATTCTAATAATCTTCTTATTCACTTTAAAAAAAATTTACGTACAGTAAAATTACTAGTGTTCTTTTAAACTTGCTACTTTCTCAAAATTCACATAGGTGTCCCAATAACATTTTCAAAGTCTTAAGTATAATAATTTTATAAAACCTGTTTTTTCAATATGTTTCCTAAAACCTCCTTTTTAAATGCCTTCTTTTAAAATAGTCATCTTTGGACTATTTTACGATACAGGGCTTTATTTGTGTATGTTGGCTGTCTCAAGCCACTTCACATAATGGCTGTCCTGTGATGAATGGGGGCAAGAGTGACAGGCAGTGTAAGTCTGAATCACCAGTTAGGTTGAAGCTCAAGCCCTTTAAAGCATGCAAGAGGGAACCAGCAATTATCTGTTCCTCAAGCTAGGTAAAAACTAAACAAACATACATTGGATGGAAACAGACAAAAACTAAGTCATTATGGCTTTGCTGACTGCTGTAGTGTTTAATTAGCTCTATTTTAAGACTCTTCTACACTTAGTCCTTTCTCTCTACTCAAGGTGCAGCAAATCACGCCTTGTTAATAATGCACGTGTGGTTCTTATCTTGGCTGTGTCTGTCTTACAGTCAATGATGCAAACCATCAAGGCCACTGCCAGCACAATGGCATGTGCCAGCTCTCCACAATTTTTGTTGCCCTGTTAACTACTAAAGAACTCAGATTACCAGTGGTAGTACTCAGATTCATGTTATTTATCTTTATATGTTGCCTCTGAAGTCTTTTCTAAAGCTTGATGTTTTTTTGTTTGGAAACCCAGAAGACATTGATCTGATAAAATATTAGCTGATAATTTCCAAATAATTATTTCAACAGATTTAAACATTTTTTTCTCCAATGTAGCTAGGTCAAAGTCACTTACACTACACAAAAATTAAGCATGTTTCCATCACCACTTCGTGTGAGGATAGGAAAACTCCTTTCATTTTCACATCTGGTGGAACTACACAGTCAAAGGTCCTGACACACATGGGAGGGAAAAATCAGTTCAGAAGCTCTCTGAAGTCAGTATTCATCATGAAATGGGTATTCAGGATGATCACTCCACCTGCCAAAACAATTTCCCAAAGGGAAAAATTTCACTCCAAAGTTACACAGCTGTGTGTGTTACTAGCATCCTTTGACAATTTCACTGCTTACTCCCTCTCTCTCTTACTCATTCCCTCTCTGTTGCTCACCCACTCTCCTTCCCTGTTTTTCCTCAAGTCAGCACCTTTTACTGAAGCCCTGGACAGCACCCTGAGTGTAAGTGTGTGTGTAGGGTGAGAGAGGGGGAGGCTGATTGCCTCCACATTACATTTTGTTTAGAACAAAAACACAGGAGGTGAGCGATGCCTGCTTGTGTTTTCATGCCTCTTCCCAACTCCTTCCTGCCTTCTGCTCCTGATACAGGCTGCCTCCCATTTCAGTGAAGCACATAGGCATTTCTCTTCAAAGCTCTGTTACCAGTCAGTGTCACTGTCTTCTCAGAGTTTTTACTTGCCCTTCTCACTAGGCCTCCTGAGAACTGAAAGTTTGAGATCTAGAAAGATGATGACCAGCAAAGTAAGTTTCCATGCCAATAATGGTGATGATGAACAAATCTCTTAAATGACGGTAGTGAAACAGTCTATAAAATTACTGGAGTATGTGTGTGCCTGTCATGGAACATATCCAAGATTCAGTTCTCTGTCTCTGCAAGTACTATGAGCTTTAAATAAAAATATAAAACAAAACAAAAAAAGGCTCTCAGTGTCTAAGATCAACTGGATGAAAAACAGAGATGAATCATGGCCCAACATCCCTAAATGATACATTTTTTTGACCAATGGGGCCTAATCTTTATTTCTCCTTGCTGATTTTTCTAGTTGTTTCCTGGTATGATGAGTTATTTTCCCAGCGTTGCTAGAATTAGGTATTAAATATGTCAAATATCAAACCGAATAATGTCACCAACTAACGGTCTGTAAAAAAATCAGTACATTTGTAGATTGACTATATCTTACTTCTCTTCTTAATTTAATATTTACTTAATAGAAATTGTCCGTTTTCAAGAGCTATTAATTAACCTATACGTGTTGGTTAGTTCTGAGTTGGTGTTCACTCTTTTTTATTTTTTTTTATTTGTGAGGAGGACCAGCCCTGAGCTAACATCCAATGCCAATCCTCTTCTTTTTCGCTGAGGAAGACTGGCCCTGGGCTAACATCCGTGCCCCTCTTCCTCCACTTTATATGGGACGCCGCCACAGCATGGCTTAACAAGCAGTGCGTCGGTGCGCGCCCGGGATCCAAACGGGCGAACCCTGGGCCGCCAGCAGCGAAGCGTGTGCACCCAACTGCTTGCACTACCAGGCCGGCCCTGGTGTTTACTCTTATTCTCAAGGCTAGGTGGTGCTTTTGATGTCAAATAATTTTTTCCCCTGGAAAACTCACATAGGAAGCTGTTTCGTTAATTAAGAAATTCAATAACACAGTCAGAGCACTTTCTGACTCATGAAAAATATTGGGGCCTATAAGTGAAGTGTCCAAACTATCTGAACCATTTTAATAAGCATTTTCTAAACACTTAAAGAGTCATGTGCAGAAAGAGGATGACTATCCAGGTGATATGAAGAACTGGAAATACTAATAAAGAATGATTAAGGAGAAAAAAATGTGTGTGTATGTATACAAATATATGTGTGTGTATATATATTTATAAGCTATATTCTTTTATATGTATATATAATATATATATCATATATATAATAATTGTGCCACTATTGTGTTAACATATATACACTATGACTTAGTTCTCCCCAAGGTCTTTAGCCTCTCATAACTTAACCTAAGTCATGAGATGTCATATAAATGCCAGAAAACTTCTTTTAAATAAAAATGTAGATTTGTAGGAAGATCCTAGAGTGGATGCAATTCACCCAGACCTGTTTAATATACAGAACATGCTGCCCACTGGCCTTACGCTTGTATTTTCTGTGGACATAGGTCTGGGTTCATAAGAGCCCAGATGCTTGACAATCCAACGCCACGAGGCAGTGCCTGAGTAAGGATCCCCCAGAACTCACATTAACAGTTCCACGAAGCGGACGTTTTTATTCAAGGCTTCAATGTCCTTCATTTCTTTTTCAGTGAAAGAAAAGTCAAAGATCTGAAATAAAAGACATATTTTTAATGGTAGGCGATGGGTCAAGCTTGGGCTCAGATAGTGGGGCCAGCAGTGAGAGCCCTTCAAAGATTTTTTTTTTTGTGAGGAAGATCAGCTCTGAGCTAACATCCATGCCAATCCTCCTCTTTTTGCTGAGGAAGACTGGCCCTGGGCTAACATCTGTGCCCATCTTCCTCCACGTTATATGGGATGCTGCCACAGCATGCCCTGACAAGCCGTGCATCGGTGTGCCTGGTATCCGAACCCGGGCTGCCAACAGCTCAGCACGTGCACTTAACCGCTATGCCACCGGGCTGGCCCCGCTTCAGAGATTTATGAACATCTCTGCAGATGTCTAAGGGGAGCTGAACTAGTGGAACCGATGTGGAACTGGAATTCGCTTTTGTCCTTTGCCTTTTTTTTTTTTTATAATTTTATTTTTATTTATTTTTTCCCCTAAAGCCCCAGTAGATAGTTGTCATAGCTGCACATCCTTCTAGTTGCTGTATGTGGGACGTGGCCTCAGCATGGCTGGAGAAGCGGTGCGTTGGTGCGCGCCCGGGATCTGAACCCGGGCTGGCAGCAGCGGAGTGCGTGCACTTAACCGCTAAGCCACGGGCCCTGCCCTGTCCTTTGTCTTTAAGACAGTCCTGCTGGGGACATCTTGCAAGAAATTCCAAATGCTCTGAAACAACATATATTCAGACATCTCCTGAAGTTCCAAGAGTGAAGAATTCTTATTATTTCCGGATAAGATGCTGAACTTTGATTCTGGACTATGGCCTTCGAACACTATTTTGTTTTTTTAAATATTTTCTAGTTGATAAATTTGGCTATGTATTTTTTTAACTGTTAATTTGCTTTGTTCTATCTTCTTCAAGTTTTTTCTTCTTTCTCTCCTCATTTGTAATGTCTCTTCTTCTACCTTTTAACTCTAATTACATTTTCATTGTTTTATTTTTTTCTTAGCTTGTACACTTTATACTCTGGTTTTTACAAATGTCCTTTATTAACATTTAAAAATTTTATTTTAGCTTATTTATGTTTTTAATATTTGGTTTATCTATTTATAATTTATCTGCTCTTACTTTATTGTTTTATTTTTCTACCCCATAACTTTTATTTTAGAGTATTTAACAATTTACAAACTTTAATTATATAAGTAATACATAAATATATGCTCTTCGTAAAGAAATGAAACACTACAGAAGTACATGGACATGTATGGGATAAAAAGGAAAAGTTCCTCTTGTTACCCACCACCCCAGTCCTATCCCCCTTCCCAGATATTCCTTCCAAACACTGAACACACTGAGAGCAAAATGCAATAATTGTATCTTATCTTTATTATTCTGCAATTTCTTTCATTTACATAACATGTCTTGGTGATCTTTTCTGTTAAAATATATAGACTGACTTTACTCATTTAACCACTGCGTCCATGTAACACAATTTACTTAATCATCCCCCATGGATTGCTTCTAAGTGCTCTTTTCAGGGAATCCTTTCTTTGATATTTATTATCCAAGTATTGTGTAAGAAATCAAAAGTTTTCATAACATAAAAACAGTCACGAATGAAGCAATCACTTATAAAATGAATCCTTGCTGCGCAAAGTGCCCTTTTGCCCACCCTCTGAGTGTCAGTGAGTCAGTCTCCAACTCCGGTGAATATTCAATGAGCCCTAATGGCAAAGCGAAGTTGCAAATCTTGGCCAAGATGTAGGATTTCATGAAGTGAAGGAAAGTGATCTTGGAGATTTGCTCTAATTGTAGGCACAATCTTTTTCAAATAAGAATCTGACACAGCTAAAATCTACTTTGGTAAATATATCAAAAGAGCATGATTTGAAAAAAATAAAAGGATTAAGAATCTCCTTCAGATGAAGCCCTCTGAAATTTTATCAAAATTATTCTCTTTGTGATCACTCTGCAAAAACCTCTGTGAAGTAGAGGATGTCATGTTGTGTTATCATGTAGTTTTGTCAAGTCTATTTTAAAAAATCAACACTGATTCACTGTTTCTTCTAAGATTTATTGCACATATGCAATTGTAACTTTAATTTTGTTGAATATAAAATAAGTAAAATTACTTTCATAAATTTCGGTTTCAATTTTAAGATAAACTTCCAAATTTCCCCTTCCTCCATTGTTTCTGTGCAGTTTTTCCTTATTTTATGTGGATTCAGCGGTCTTTTTTTTTCATGACGCAAACTATCTTAAGTGAATGAGGATCTCATATTACAAAACTGAGCTCCTGATATTACCCCCCAAACCTGCTTCTCTTCTAGTAAATGTTTTAAGAAGGAGAGAGTGCTAACGGTATTAAACACTGTTGAAAGATGTAGTAGGACAAGAACTGAAAACTAATTGTTGGCTCTAGCAATGTGGAGGTTACTGCTAACCTTGACAAGAGCTGTGTCAGTGGGATGGTCAGAGTGAAAGCTTGGTTTTGATAGGTTTGGGGTGGGCATGGGGAAAGAACTTGGAGGCGATGAGAAGAGAATTCTCTTTTAAGAGGTTTGCTGTAACCAGAAAGAGAGAAATGGATAATAGCTGAAGAGGAAAGTGAGCCTGGACTGAATTTTACTTTTTTTTTTTTTTGCTGAACAATATTCACCCTGAGCTAACATCTGTTGGCAATCTTCCTCTTTCTGCTTGAGGAAGATTTGTCCTGAGCTAACATCTGTCTTCCTCTATTTTGTATGTGGGTCCCCACCACAGCATGGCTGCCCACGAGTGGTGTGTGTCCACACCCGGGAACCAAATCTGGCCTACTGACACAGAGTGTGCCGAACTTACCCACTAGGCCATGGGGCTGGCCCCTGAATTTTACTTTTTAAGATTGGAGGTTACAAAATGTTTGTATGTTGATGGGAATTATGTAGTAGAGAGGAACAACTGATAATGCAGGAGAGAGAGTGGGATGTTTGAGATTATGGAGGAGTTATTAGGTATTAGTAATTGCAATTTCCAAGGAATAGCCATTGGAATTAGTGGCTGAGATATATAGGACAAGATCATTGGGAGAGAGGAAGTCAAGGAACTGTCAGGCCAGGGTGTTGGAAGGACCATCTATGTGGATGTTGAATTCACTAAGAATTATGAGAGGAGGAGTGTTGGAGAGACTGAAAGTGAGTCAAGAGAGAAAATCTCCAAGGAATGTGGATGATGGCAACAAGGCTGGTGGTGTAATTTGGTATTTTTTCATTGTTTTAACTTGAAAACTATTCTGCCTCTTTATTGGTTTTCTTCATTTTTACCTTTAATTTTATCCAGTTTTTAAATTTATGGTTTAACTTAACTTTTTATTACATAATTTATTTCTATGACTTTCTCTTCTTTTATAGTAAACTTATTTAATTTTCCCTTTACCCTTTATGTTTTGTGGGTCTTTACCATTATTTTAAAATATTTTTAAGTTATTTTACTTCAGCTCTAAAAGAGCATAATTTTCTATTTTGTTGATTCTTGGTTTAATACCCAGCAAAATTCATGGTTATAGGGTGAGTCTATACCCTAAAGAGTGGAAATTGGCTGTGATTTCCACTCTCATTTTCCTTGTAAATCTGTATCCCTTTCATATTTTCTTGTGGTATGTGAATCTCTGAACTCCATTCCCTTATTATCAGGGCTATAGAATTATGGAATATAACAGAATTGGTTGTAATGAAAAATTTTAAGGAGAATGACAGTTCCTTCAGTACAAAATTGTGATTTGCTAAATGTCATAAAGTCCAAAAGATTTAAGCTTCCATTGCACAGACGATTAGTAACCACTCTCCATTTCCAAACAGTAAAATTTTGAATCCGTGAAAACATTCGTTTCAGGTGCATCAAAATTTGTTTTGTTTTAACTGTTGATGAACCTACACATTAGCCATGCAGTGGATCTCTTATTCTTTTAAGATGACTAAAAACATAGTGTCAACCACTTGTTAGTAAGAGGTATTTTGGTAAGTTAAATAAAGTTAAAATACTGTTGGTAGTTGGTTTAAATGTCAGCATTGTTTCCCCTGTTTTCTAATAACAGAATCCCTTTTTTCCTTTTATGAACTTCCCTTCCCCCACCTAGTGGGGCTGTTTGCCACATGATCTCACCTCCTCCAGCACAGGAATATGGATGTAGCCCAAGGTGCCAATCAAGGTATCTTGCTTACTGGACACTGTGATTAATATAAGGGTAGCTAATGACCCACAAAGGGATAATCAGGGATTGACAGAGACCCCAACAGAAGCCTTTATATGTGATCATCTTTTCTGAATATGAGTAAGAGATTAGCCTGGACAGTTTGTGCCACCATGTGGGGGAGAGGGGCGGAGAGAGAGAGAGAGAGAACTTAATCCTTTTATAAATCATTTGAATGCTTGTGTCCACTCACGTCTGATCTAGCCATGGACTTTCCAGTTATGTGAGCCAATAAACTCTGTTTCTTTTTCTTTGCTAAACTTGAGTTGCGTTCTGTCCTGTGGTAGCAAAAAAAGCCATGAAGATAAATTTGTCTAATATCATGGATATCTTCACATGTCAGTACTTATATTTTCATTTTATTATTTTAAAATGGCTATATATTTCATTGTACAAATATATCATAATTTGTTTTATAAGATCCTACTATAGATTGTTTCCAGTTTTTTAAATGATAAATAATGCCACAATAAACATCCACGTATATGTGCATGTATGTGCAAATACATCTATAGGATAAGATTGTTGGGTCAATGGATATGTGCATTTGAATTTTGATGGGTCTGGAAAAATGATGTCTTCCTCCCCCAAATCTTATGCCAATTAATGTTTCCAACAGCAGTATATGAAATTTTTCCCACATATCATCAACATTCTGATTATTTTCCTATCTAAGGGAATAAATACTATCTCATTTTTCTCTTTAAATATCAGTAAGAAAAAAATTTTGAAATTTAAATTATTAACTGATGGGTAATCGATTAATTTTACATGGTACTTTTCCATGGCTGTATTTACCTAGCAGTTTAGTCTTTAGTAGTAGCAGAGTAAACTAATCTCTCCTTTGTCTAGTGGCCTCTTTTCTCATCTGTAAATTACAAGGCTGATCACAGATTATTTATAGAGGGAATAAAGGCAAGCAGCATTCTTGAAGTCTAAAGGATCCTCTTCAATAATTTCCAAATTTGTCCCCAACTTTTACCTGAGTCATTAAGGTGGAAAGTTGACTACTATGAATTTCAGATTTTATACCTTCTATTCCTGCTGTGCTGGCGGAGAAGTGAATAGGTAGTGTCAAGAGTCAATAGGTAAGGAAAGAGAAGAAATAAGGGAGCTAGGTAATGTATAAGCAGCAAAGCAATCCTGAAGTACCAGGAATTGTCTCAAATTCAGCTAAGATTAAATCCAGATATGGGCAGAGTGGGTTTGGGGAGCTGGTATAAAATAAAATATGAAGGCATTACCAGTTTTCTATTAATCTGAACAGAAAATTCTCTAAATAAAAAATACTCTGCTTTTTACATTTCCAGAAGCAGTTCTCTTACCTGAAAGTTTTCTTTGATCCTTTCAGGGGTAAAGCTTTTAGGAATGACAACCACTCCTCGCTGGATGTTGAAACGCAAAACAACTTGAGCTGCTGTCTTATTATACTTTTTCCCCAATGAGTTGAGAAGCGCATCCTCTAACAAAGGTGGGGAAGATAAATTCACCCTTTGATTTAAAAAAAAATCAAAACATGCATCGTATTTAGCTCCAGTAATGAGAACCAATGGCTAATCAATCCCTCTCCTCCTCTGTCTCCCCATTCACCTGGTAACCTACCAGGACACCTCAGGTCACCTGTAACCAATTTCTCTGAGTGCAGAGTACTCCATGAAGAGTTGCTCTTAGTATGGGAAGGTCAAGAGAGGCAAGGTTACAGAGCTGTCTCTTTCAAAGGGTAAATCATATTTCTTCGATGGGTCTAACAGAGAGAACAGGGTTGGAAGTAAGCATAAAGAGGAGAGCAGGAAGACTGAAGTGGAAGAACTAGAGGCACAACTCTTGGAATCATCTTAGAGTAGAAAAATTTCTACTTAAGTCTGTGGAACACGTCACAGTAGAAGTGTCGCCATTGAATACAGAGATCAAAAAATTCTAAAATTTCAGAATATGACCTTAGAGACTCTTTGTCAAATAATACCTAAACTAATATTTATTGAGCATTTCTTGTGTTTCAGACACTGTTAGGGAATTTCATACATATAGTATAATCGATTCTTACAACACCTCAGTGAGGAAGGTTTTATTAGCTCTAATTTGTATATATGGAGAATGACTCGAAGAAGTTAAGTTGCTTTCTTAAGATCACACAGCCAAGTAGAGTCATTTCAATCAAGTAATTCACATTAGCCTCATACTCTACACCAAAGGAAACACTTCCTAAAGAGACATACAGCATTACTTACCAAGTTGGATTCCTAGAGGTCCCCAAAGGGCTGTATGCAATAATGACAATGTCATGTTGTTGGCAGAATTTCAGGAGTTTTGGCTGGGTGAAATATGGATGGCACTCAACCTATGTGGTTGCAGTGGAGAACAGAGCACAAAATTAAGGCCTCGTAGATGAATGCAATTTTACATAATTAAAATAAAAGTTCTTCAATAAAATCCATTTAAAAGTGTTATGGATAATGAGGAAAATCCTAAATATTTTTCCTAACAAGAAAATTACATTATTTATATACCAGTGAGATTAATTAAAACAAGGTTAGTGAGGTCACCATCTGTAGCTTAATTCTAAAATAACTGGGGAACAAATTCAATTCTGTATAGCTATCATAGTTTAGGTGAACAAACTCAGTTATTTATAGTAAACATTCTACCAAATACAGTTTTCCATAACAAACATACAGTCGCAAAGTTCAGATTACAGTGTTGATAAGTAGAAGGGACATGTTGCAGAAGCCTCTGTCCCTAGCTATCAAACATGTAAGAATATTTTCACAAGAGGTAGAGCATGTGTGAAACTAAATTTAAAGATAATTTTGTCTTCTTGGCTGAGAGGTCTTTACACCACCAAACGTAAGCCTACTCTTATTTTCAGTATCTTATTGACAAGATCCCTGCACTACAAATACCTGTGTCGACAAAGTTCTCAAAGTTTCTTCTTAAACACAATGGTAGTTTTTCACCTATGCTTTTCTTTTCTTTTTAATTAAAATCAACCAAGCCTTAATTAAAATATTTTAAGAATGTACTTATTATTTTCACCACCTGGAAGACTGAATATTTGACAAGTTACATTTCTAGAAGGCACAAGAAATGCTATTGATGAAGTAGAAAGGTAAACGGGGGCTCATAGTGATGGGTCTTCTTCCCTTTTTCTAATTTGGTATAGATTTTTTTTTTGATGTCAGTTTCTACTATTTCTCCTCTCTCCCCTCATTCCGATAATCTTGCTCCCTCCCTTTACCTAAGACACACTTGTGGATTTTCCCCCCATTTGGAACATTTCTTAAACGATTCTCAAAAGTGACACATAGACTAAAATAAGTTAGGAATCATAGTGTTCATCGTATTTCTTTCCTCTACTCTCTCCCACTCCCAACATCACCCTCCACTTTCAGCCCTTTTTTTATTTTCAAGCTTGTTTATCATTGGTCGACTTATCTTTCCAAAACATGTTTTATCGTGTCACTCTACTGCTTAGACACTAAGTATGAATTCCTTAATTTAATGCCTGCCTGCTTGTTCCAAATACAACATTTAATTTTACCCACAAATTTTACCCGCCTTTCTAATGAGGTTGGAGTGCCATGACCTGCCTCTGGCCTATTAAACACGTACATGCATGTATGTGTATATCCATATTTATATATATGTGTGTGCGTGTTTATGTATATGTTGAACATTTTTATAAACTACCCTTTGAAAAAGGATTTTATATGGTTTGTAGCAAAAGGTATGTATAATAAGGCTAATACAGTTAAAAATAGAACAAACAGGTGTGTGAATACAGAATCTGTGATTGAACAAATTTGGGACTTTACAGAGAGTTGCATTAGTACATACGAGTATATATGTACTCATAGTATAGTACATACTAGAAACATGTATTTAACAGAACTTTTGAGTTAATGTAATATAAACTCAAATATAATATAAACTATAAAGAATAATATAAATCTTTGCATAGATGGTTCTTAGATAAAAATTTTAGGGCGTTATCACTGAAGGGTCACTTAGTGAGGGAAATTATGGGGATGGGGGTGGGAGTGGATAAGCTAATACGATCCAAGTGCATATGAACTCAGAGAACCACATTCCTTCTTTCCACAGCGTTTATCTCATTTTCTAATTATAAATAACTTTGGTGATTGTTTGATTAATGTCTGGTCCCACTAGACAGCTAGCGCCATGATAGCAAGGACTCTGTCTGTCTTGGGTCACTTTTGAATGCCTAGAATCTAGCCAAGGGCCTGGCATAAGCCAGGTGCTCGATGACTATTTGTTGAATGAATGAAAACAACAACTGTACTAGAGGACAAAGCCAGAATCTTGGGAAACACCACTACTGATGCTGCAGACTGGTGTAGGCTGGGCTTCAGAAGGGCTGCAGCTTCCTGGGGTCATTTCAGGCCAGGAAATGATCCTTGTTGAGTGGGCTGGGACCGGATGCTCAGGCCAAGGTAGAGGGTGGTGATGGTTTCTGATGTTTTCATTGTCTTGGAACTTCCTCATTTCCAAGTAGAAGCATATTTAAGCACACTTGCCTCCCTTCTTTATTAGGGGCTGGTTCCAGCCCTTTGCGAATGGGCCAGTGGAGACGCAGGTTTACTTTTTCTTGTTTGCTATGTAAAATTGATGTAACTTGTCAGTGTCTTGACATTTTAGGGGCTTTTACAGAACTATTTGGTAAGGCTATAGCGGTAGATAACGAAATCTCACAATGTGAAGTTAAGCAGCTGGACAGAATCCGTGAAGAAAAATAGCAAAAGCCCTTTAGTTAATTAACCCCATCCTCTTCTGTCTGTCTGTAAAAAACTGCATTGAATTTTCCTTTTATTAATTAAGTCACTCAAGAAATATTTATTGACTTCTGTGTGTCAGGACACCTGTGATTTAGGCATAGAGAATAGGGTCAGGAAAAACTTGGAAGAATTTTGATACCTTTCCTTTCTCCTTCCCTCCCACCCTCCTTTTAACTCCTCCCTCCCTTCCTCCCCTCTCCACTACATTAGTAGAGTTAGGTTTGGAACTTTGTATGAAATTAAATGGCCTGAAGTAGATCTGTAGTCTCCTTTGAATTAGGCTGGGAAAGCACTGATGACAAGTTGCCCACCAGGAAGGGTTTCAGATAGACTAAGCCAGGAGACACGTTTCTTCAGATGGACATCACAGGTGGTACTAAGGAATCTTGGCATGCTCAGGCCCTGAGAATAAGTATAGAGTGAGGTTATATTCTATGTGAATTTTTTCATGAAGTCAATGAAAAAAACAAAAATTTGCAAATTTTACTTTAGATTTATTCTAATGAGAAAATTAGTTTTGAAATATGTGAATTTTGTATTATGCATGGTCTTCAGGTCTGTATCCTTTGCACATAAAATGTGTCCACTTTGTGTAATGCCCACAATATGCTCATCATGTTCCTGGATTGAAAACTGCTTGTGCTTGTGCGCTGAAAGCTGCTCATTTTGGATCTTTAGAGTAGAAGAGATGGTCCTACCCAGTGCACAGGGTAATGGCTGGTGGCCAGGAGACCTGCACTTTGATCTGTGCCGTCTCTAGAGTATTGATGTACTTCCACTTTCAGACACCACGGAACACGTGAGTAGGCTCAGGCTATGATCTTCCAATACGTCTGCTTCCCTCGTGGGTTAGATTTGTGAAGCTGAGCAATATTCTTGTGCCAACAGGTCAGGGTATTTCCTCCTTGGCATGAGGGGACACTGTCCAATTTTTACTCTGTTTTTCATTCTGAGCTCAAAAATCACCATCTTTCTCTTTATATTTATAAGAAGAAACCTGTTCGTCATTTCAACATTTTATAACAAAATATTGTTCTTGGGGGTGCAGGAAGGAGTTGCGCTGCTGAGGGGTACGGTAGGAATAAAGGGATGGATTGAGATCAGTTAGGACGTCAAACGTTGTTGTTCCTCTGTTTCTGAGAGCATATGGTATAGTGTTAGCTTAGGCGTCAATTCAGAAGTGGTGCTTTTAAATATAACAATGCTTCTATTTTAGCTGTGGGCTATTGTCATGATGTAGGTAATAATTCATTCTTTCTGTTATTAACTCATACCAGATGCTTTTGAAGTTACTAAAAACAATGAATCAAACAAACAAGCCAACCATAATCACATTATGTGAATATTTACCCAATCCAAGAATCCAAGTGGTTTCTTAATGTTTTATGAAGGAGGGTGAAGAGGGTATCATTATCCCCATTGGACAAGATGGATAATAGTATTTTTTTGTGATTATAAAAGTAATATATACTCACTACAGAAGACTTGGAAAATACAGAAAGGCATAAAGAAGAAAACAAAATTCACAGTCAGAGAAAACCACAGTTAGTATTTTGATGTATTTCTTTCCAATCTTTTTTTCTATGCATGGTTTTTCATAATATGATCGCCTTCATACTGTATTACATTTTGTATCCTGGTCTTTCCTCTTAATATCATGGCCATTTCTCTTTTCCTCAGAAATGATTCAAGAACATCTTTTGTTAAGATTTCACATAACATGAATGTTTTGTAATTTATTTAAGCATTCCCCTAATTTTTCATATTTGTGTCATTTCCCTTTTTTTGTGCCATTATAAACAGTGCTGTGACAAACACACATGTTGGGCATTCTGGTTTTTTTCACAAGGGTAAATTCCTAGAAATAGAGGACTGTGAACATTTTTAGGGCTCTTGATACTTATTGCCAAATTGCTTTCCAGTAAGGCTGAGCAAGTTTCCACTTTCCAGCACTTCATCTCTTGCTTACATGGAACATTATATTAAAAACTAAAACAAAAGCTTTGCTAATTTGATATACAATACAAAATAACACTTAAATTTCTGCAATTATTAGTGCAGTTGAACATTTTTCATGTGTTTACCAGTCTTGTAATTTGTATTCTGTGAATTTCTGTTCATTTCTTTTGCCCATTTTTCTGTTGAGTTTTTTTTTCTCATTGATTTTTTTCATTGATTTTTATTAGGCTTTTAATTCATAAGGATATGATCTCCTTTTTTCTATTATATTTTTAAAAATATAATTATATTTTTTAAAAAGCAAAATTTTGTTTGCTCTTTGTTTCTAATATTTTTAGAGTTTAATATTTTTATACTATTAAATGTATCAGTTTTCTTTATAATTTTCCCACGGCTGTCTTTTCTATCCATTGCTCCAGAAAACTAAAATTCTTTGTAGTATTTACAAACGATTTCCCTTTTCTTCTTTAACTCTTGATCAAAGGGGCACTTTGGCGTATGACATGAAGCAAAGATCTCTATTTGTTTCTACATCACTAGCCATTTGCCCCACACTATTTACTGAAAAATCCATCCCTTTGCTACTAGTTTGTGCTATTTTGTTTTCCAGTAAGTTTTAGTATACGTGGGCCTGTTTCTAAGATATTTACTTTCTACTTATTTGTATGTTGGTTCTTGCACTATTTACATTATTTTAAATACTTTGTATGTCTTAATATCTGGCAGGTCTTGTTCCCCCTCATTATTTTTCTTCAAAAAATTTTTGGAGTTACTTTTGCATGAATTTGAACTTCCAAATCTTTTTTCTTAAGGGACTTAAATTGAGAGAAGTCAAAAGACTTGCCCAGAGTCTTATGATGAGATGCATGTAGAGTGACCACAGACTTGCTCATTCCTTGCCCAGGGTTCTTTCTGTTAAGTAAATATTGGATCCCCCCCGTCCCCCGCCCCCCGGGTTGCCTCCCACTCCCCTGTCAAGAGGTACCTGGTTGCTGACTGGCTTATATTTGAGTCCTGGTTTGTTCAGGATGAGCTCCAGCTGCCTGCGGTTAAAATTGGATACTCCAAGGGATTTCACCAAGCCAGCATCTTTGCAAGCTTCCAAAGCCTGTAGAGTAAATGCCAATGGGTCAAGAAAGGAGCCTCAAAACAAGGAAGAATAAGGGTTTTTAAAGGTGACTATGAATTCTTTAAAAAAGAAAGTGCCTGGGAATATTAATAGGCATTCTGTAGAGAAAAAAAAAGTCGGGGAGACAGGCAGGAATTTTGTAATGGAACGAGTTTGGGAAATATCGTATAACATATCTTCCCCTTGTATTTTCACAATATATACCAACACATTAATAATGATCTTATTTCTTGAAGTCTGTTGAGGTTTTCTTTATGGCATGGTCCCTGATCAGTTTTTATAAATGTTTAGTGTGTGTGAAAAATGTATGTTCTATTTTTGGATAAAGTATCTCTTTCTCTGTGTGTCTCTCTCATACATATGTGTATGTATATATACGTACATACATTATATGTAAAATTAAGTTTTGTTTTTCCAGGCTTCTCAATAATTTAAAAGTAATATGTCAGAAATCCCCCACTATAATGGTGCATTTATCAATGTCTTCCTGTTTTGTATCAATTTTTGCTTAATATATTTTGAAGATATTTTATTTGGTACATATGTGTTTAAAATTGGTCTATCTTCTTGGCAAAATGAATCTTTTATCATTATGTTATTTTCATTTCCCTATACATTTTAGAATCAGCTTTTCATTTCTTTTGGGATTTTGACTGGGATTGCATTGAATCTATAGATCAATTTGGGAAGAATTAACATCTTACCTGTATTCAGTCTTTTGATCAAAGAGCATAATAGATCTCTCCATTTATTTAGATTTTTAAAAATTTCTCTCAGTAATGTATTGTAATTTTTACTGTATAAGTCTGGCACAGATTTTGTTAAATTTCTCTCTAAATATTTAATATTGTTTTTTAAAAATATAATTTCCAACTGTGTTGCTAGCATACAGATTATATTTAGATATAATTTTTGTTATTGCTTCTTTGTTTTTATATGTTATTTACATGTATACTTCTTAATTTCCAAATATTTGTTGATTTTTCAGATATATTTTTATTATTGACTTCAAATTTAATTCCAATTTTATCAGAAAGCCTACTTTGCGTAAAGAATAGTTTTAAATGTATTGAGATTTGTTTTATGTCTCAGAAAATGCACTACTCTGTTAAATGTTCCATATGCACTTGAAAAATAGCATTCTGTGATATTTTGGCAAAGTATTTTATAAATGTCAATTAGGTCAAGTTGGTTGATAATGTTTAAATCTCCTGTATTCTATAGATTTTTCTCTCTACTTATTATCTCAATTATTGAGAGAGAGGTTTTGAAATCTCTGACTATAATTGTGGATTATTCTCTTTTTCTTTTTAGTTCTGTTAGTTTATACTTCATGTATTTTGGAGTTCTCTTATTAGGTGCATAGATATTTAGGATTGATCCCTTTTATTATTATAAAACAAACTTCTTCATCTCTGGTAATACTCTTTGCTCTGAAATCTTTGTTGGTATTAAACTAGCTACTCCAGCTTTCTTTTGATTACTGTCAGCCTAGTATATCTTTTTCTATTTTTTCTTTTCTTTTTAACTTTTACTTTTAACCTGTTTGTGTCTTTTAATTTAAAACAGATTTTTTGTATATAATGTATAGTGGGGTTTTGCTTTTTATCCCTTCTGACAACCTCTGCCTTTTTAGTGGGTTGTTTAGACTGTTTACATATACTATACTTATTGTTACCACTGAGTTTAATTCTCTCATCTTGCTAATTGTTTTCCATTTTCCCCATCTATTCATTTTCCCTCTTTTCTTCTTTTCCTGCCGTCTCTTGGATTGATTATTTTTTGTTATTTCATTTTCTTTCCTTTATTGGCTTGTTTGCTATACTCTGGAAGTTTTAATATTTTCTCTTTATGTTTGATATTCTGGAATTTCACTATAATGCATCTAGAAGGTTTCCTTCTCTTTCTTCTTTGGTAATCCTTGCCCTTTCAATATCTCTGGTTTTTTCCTTCAAATATTACTTCTTTTTCTTTTTCTTTCTTTTTTCTGAGACTCCCATTGTGTGGATACTGGAAAATTTAATTTTCTTCTTTACATCTCTTAGCTTTTCTTTCATATTTAAAAAGTTTTTTGTCCTTTCCCTCTTCCTCATTCTGATCTTTCAATGTGATAATTTTGGGAGATTTCCTCATTCTGATCTTTCAATGTGATAATTTTGGGAGATTTCCTCATTCTGATCTTTCAATGTGATAATTTTGGGAGATTTCCTCATTCTGATCTTTCAATGTGATAATTTTCTCCTTATCTGTATCCATTCTATTTTTATCCCATAGATTGCATTGTTTTTTATTTTTTCTAATAATTACTTTCACTTGTTTCTAAAAAATGTTTTCTTGTTCTTGTTTCATATTGCCAATATTTTATCTCCTTGAATATGTTAATTGGCCAATTTAAAAGTTCTTGATCCTCTGTTTTGTTTAGGTTGGGATCTGTAATTGAGATATGTTGTTTCCTTGTGAAATACATGCCTTGTTATTTTGTGCTGTGGACTCATTTTCTCCTGTGGATACTGGCTACACTGTCAGGCAGTCCTTTGAGTGGAACACCAGACTCCAAACCTAGTCAGCTCCAGTGAGGTCAGGAGTGAGAGTGTGGTCTCTCGGGTGCAGAGCCCCAGGCACCAGAAAACCTGGTCAGTGCCTCCTCACCTCTGAAAACAACTCCACAGTTCAGATCCTCAGCCGTTAGCTACAGGGGGATGTCTATTAGAAAGAGATATTCATGGGGCCAGCGCGGTGGCGCAGTGGTTAAGAGCGTGCGCTCTGCTGCGTGGGCCTGGGGTTCGGATCCCAGGTGTGCACCAACGCACTGCTTGTCAAGCCACGCTTTGGCAGTGTCCCATATAAAGTAGAAAAGGACAGGCACGGATGTTAGCTCAGGGCCAGTCTTCCTCAGCAAAAAGAGGAGGATTGGCAGATGTTAGCTCAGGGCTAATCTTCCTCACACACACAAAAGAAAGAGATACTCATTAGAGTATAGTTTCCCAGCTTTTGGAGTTTGGAATGGGAGAGGAAGAGAAACAACTGCCAGAGGCCAGGTAGTAACTCGTGTTTTTCGCAGCTTCTCACAAGTGCAGGATTTCAGTGCTGCTCTGATTTGACTCCTGAAGACATCTGAACACGAGGCCTAAGTTTCTGCACATGTGGAGCAGACAATATTGTCCTAAGACAATATAGCAAGAAAGAAGAAACAGCAAAAAGAACACCAATAGTGCCTCCTCCTAACTGCTTGCTGGGCTGCCTTCTGCTCTAGGTAAAGGCTGCCACATTACCTCATAATCAAACCAGTTCAAAATATCTGTCCCCCTGCCCATGAATCTATAGGGTTTTCTTATTTTCCCCAGTTTCCCACTCTTGTGACCTTGGGGAAGGAGCCAGCAGCCTGCTCAGAAATGGAACCAGAATTAATCTTCAATTTTTCATGTATCATTTTGTTTTGTTTCTTTTATTGTTTATTTATTTATTTTTATTGAGGTAACGTTGGTTTATAACATCATATAAATTTCGGGTGTACATCATTATGTTTCGATTTCTTTGTAGACTACATCATGTTCACCACCCTACTAAGTTTGTTTCTTTTAGACATCATATTACTGATTTTTTAAAATTCAATTTGAGAAACTTTTAGAATTTGTGAGTTTATCTCATTTATGTACATATTTTTTATTTACTGTTACAGTAGAACATTTCTTTTAATTTTTCTTTCCACCCTTCTCTCTTCCTTATCTTTGGCATTCTTCTCTTCCATCAAAACAAAATCAAGAATTTTTCAGCACCCAGAAGCAGACATTTTAGACGTCTTTGCTTGTGGTTAGAAATGCCTCTTCTGACTATTACTTTCCATTGGGAGTAAAGGCTGCGTCTCCCCATAAATCGGACAAGAATAGTCAGATCCCAGTTTAAAAACGTTGTCCTTTAAGAGAGGCTCATTTGAACTTACCTCCCAGGTGGCGCACAGGTTTGACTTGTGATATAACCACTTGCCATTCTCATCTCTTGGATAGGCTTCATCTCCAGGCTTCAAAAAAAAGAATAAGTGTAATTCATTTGATTTATATCTGGGGATTAAAATTATGGAATTTTAGTTGTCAATATACCAATATACTCTGGTACCGGAAGAGCAATTCAAGTTTAATTATTTATATATTTATAAATAGATACATTTCTTATTCTCATAAGAAACCAAAGATCATTACTAAGGGTGAGAGGAAATTCTTCAGCTAAGAAAAATATAGTTGATGAATGGAATGCTCCATAAGAATAAGGCAAATGCACAGCACGCTACTTCTCAGTTCTGGCTAACCACCCAGTGGTTCTTTTCTTTCCCTTTTCGGGCTCTCCAGGAGTTCAGCATCTCTTTTTCTACCTCACACACTATCTGGGTGTCAAATCTCCTTCTCTAGTTTTTAGGTCATCCTTTCCCAACTAAGACTGACTGTGGTGTGGAATACTCTCTTTCAGATTTCTCCTTTTTTGCTATATCTAAAAATGAGATCCATCTCTTATGGGCTTGGGAATGGGATAGAGAGAAATAAAACATGATTGCTAGGCTCTTTGGGTGGATGATGGTAATCATTTCCTGAGGTTGGGCTAGGAATCAAGAGTTTTGTTTTGGATATTTTGAGTTTGAAAAGACCATTCAAGTGGATATTTGAGGAGGCAATTGGACAGAGAAACCTCAGAAGGAAGCTCAGAGAGAGGTCACGGCTGCGGATAAAGTTTGGGAATCCTCAGCATATAAAATGGTATTCAATCCATGCAACTGACCGAGATCACCTATAGAGAGAATGTTCTCAGTAAGACAAGAATATTGTGGATAGAGTACTGGGATAACCATTGGAGGTTGACAGAGAAGAAGCTGCCAAAGAATCAGGGGAGTGTGAGCTCAGAAGTCAGGAGATGAAAATGTTTAAAGAAGGAGGCTGTAGTCAACAGTGTTGAAAGAGATCAAATAATGTGAGGACAGAGTATCTATTGGATTTGGTCAGCAGCATGGAAACCTTTGTAGATCTTGATAATAGATGGTTTTTTAGTGAAAAATCAAGCAGTTGGACAAAGTCCATTATATTCTTAAATTTTCCCCCTAATTTTTCCCTTTGCCATCTCACCTGAATGAAACTTTCTCCTGATGATAACACTTTCTCCGTTGTCCTCTGTAGTGAAGACAATTTCATCTCAATTTCCTCACTGAGAGCAGGAAAAGGGCTCCTTTCTTCCCGATGCCGTGTAATCACTCACATTAATTACCCTTTCTGTCTCTGATTTCTAAGCTCTTTGACCTTCTGCACACATATGACCCACATTTCCACTCTAGTCTTCCATCGTATTTCTTGCCTTTTGCATTTCCTAATCTTACTTCTGTTCTGAAATGGCTTTATGCCTCCATCATGAACTCTCTTAAATAATTTTTACTTTCCCAGATTTTGATTAAGTCCTTATCAATCCTGAACCCTTGTTAGATGTTTCTATGGTGTCCCTATTAGTTAAGCTTCCACTGTGCTTACTTTACTAATCTCTTCGTCTGGATAAACCCATTGTCTTTTTCCTCCACTCCCACTCTTTAATATAAGGCATCGTTAGAAGAATAATCCAATCCTCTAAAAAATCTATGCTATTGACTCTCGTTCCTGTTCAGCAATAACTTTATTCATCTTTTTAAAACGTCTTATCATGACTTTTTTGTATTTTGTTGTTCTGAAATTGTGTCTGCTTGTTAACTTGACATTTAAAAAATAATAAAGTGCTAAAATATTTCAGCAAGAAAGGCTTTTTTGATTTAAAAAATCATGAGATTCAAAAAGCATGTGATATTTTGGCTTCAAAGATTGATTTCTCAAATACAGGAGTTACAGGCTCAGTTGGGCGGTAATGTCATTATATTGTGTTATTTCTCACTGTTAAAAGTTTTACCTTCTCTGTGTCCTTGAGTCTTGATCCCATCTAAGAAGAGGAATAGAAATTCTCTATTTACCTTCTCCAAAAAGATTTTACAAGTCATTAGTCAGCCGCAGAGATGTAAATTTCATTTTCTCACTTTTAAATACAGGTTCTTTCTAAATCTTTAAGACTCAGCTTAGAAATCTGCCGTTTGAATGAGAGTCAAAGTTGGCTGAGTGAGAAGGAGGGCTGAGGTTATAACTCCCAAGAGCCTGAAATCAAGAAATAGTCCACAGGATCGTGGGATTGTTAGGCTTGTGAGGACAGGGCAGGAAGGGCAGTGTAGTAGGGGAACAAGTATGGGATTGGTATCAGGGGATCCAGCATCTGGGCCCAGTTCTGATGGACTTTAAACCTGGCATGGCTTGAGGCCTCAACTTTATCTTCTGTGAAAAAGGTTATTGGGATATATAATTGCTAAGGTTCTTTTCCACTTAAACATTTCACAATATTATCTTTCATTTATTATATATAAATGTCAGGCATTGTGTCAGTAATATCACATGGTTAATTTTAATGACTCCTCACAAGACTCAGCAAGTTAGTTATTATTGCCTCCATTTTACTGATAATGGAATTGAAGTTCAGAAAGACCAAAGTGACTATTAGTAAGTAATAAAGCTGAAAGTCAGTCTCCTCTTCTGTGTGACTCCAAAGTCCATACTCTTTCCACTGCACCATGTTTAGGTGATGTGAAAAGAGACCAGGTAATAGTGTGACCAGGTCATCTGGCTCATACGTGACAGAGCTGGGATTCAAACTAGGCAGCCTGGCTCTGGAGCCCACGCTCCTTACCACTATGCTAACTTACCTCTAACTAATGAGTATAGTGGAAATCTGTTATTTTGCTTTCTATCATTCCTGTGCTCTCTTCTCTGAAGGAGCTCGTTACATGCTGTTTGGGTGGACTGACCCAGCTCCCACTCTTGGCCATAGACATCAATCAGTCATCCATGCCCTTAGACCAAAGGTTAGTCAGTAATAGGTACATGACCCAAGCAAGGTTAATCAGTATTTCTCCATGAGGTTTAATGTGCGGTCTCTGTCTGAATTCTCAAGTTGTATTGATGACGTAGGCTTAGCATGTCAATGGCCATTTTGCCATCATACAGAGAGGGATTTTTGAGAATAAAGCCAACCAGAACACAGAGATAGAGAAGGCCAGAGTGCAGAAAATAGTTTGAGCTTCTGGATCCAGCTGTGCCTGAATTAGGTATCTCTTGGAATTCTTAGTTTCCTTTTTTGCTAATGCCTACTTCAGTTGAATTTGTGCCATTTATAACAAAAGTCCTGACTAATACAAAGGTATTGGGATGTAGTAAGTAATGGACCAAAAATGTGGAATTGGCTAGGTCAGTTTGGGATTGTGGACAGTGAGGATTTTCCCACCTCCAGCTGAGAATTGGCAGTTCTTGCTATCCAGTAGCATGGCATCTAGTTAAATTGTTGCCTTGTGTCTTTGGATTCAGACAATGAGCCTACTAAGATTGGAGCTAAGGGGACTGAGTAGAAAAACGTTGGGTGTTAGAATTTGTTGGTCATTTTTGCAGTCTTCAGTCAGGTCCTGAGGAAAGATAAATGTGTTTGTTGCTACTGGGCTTGTAAGATGAGAGGTAAGATGACATTTTGCTAAAATGGGTACTTTCTGCTCCTGGATGACATCCAAGATGGCAGAAGTTCAGATCTGAGTCTTCCAGAGATAGAAAAGTCAATGCCAGCCAAGGCAGGAAGATAAGAATCCTAGAGGAAATAAAATTGGACTTTGGGAAAATTCTGGTTCTCAATGTCCCTTTGAAGGCAAAAATCTCAGGCCATGGATGCCTTAACTGACAAAGGCGCACCATCTAATGAGATGCAGACTGGGTGCAAAGAACACATTATCTGTGCCTCTCTGTTTTTGTATTATTTCAAGCCAGATGGAGGCCATTAACCTCAAGACTGGGCAGATGAGGAGAAAAAGGAGGTTCTATACTAAGAGACAGAAACCACAGGCCAAGGATTTGATGCAAGAAATGGGACCCTATAATATTTCTAGTTTTAATTACTCATTCATGGAGTTGACTGAATGCGAGTTTACTAAAAGCCTATCAAGCTTTTAAGGGATATTGTCTTGTCCATGAAATCCCAACCTGACCAATAAAAGCCTATGATTATCAAGGCCATTGTGAAGCCTCCAAACCCATATCCACATGAAGAAGGGGAACCGTCCCCGAAGTTCTTCTTGGATGTGACCACAGAGGAGAGTCAGTAAAGAAAATACTTCCAAAGAACAGAATAGGGGCAGCCAGGTTGGCTGCGTAAAGGAATTCTGGCCACTGCAATGGAAGAGAGTCCTTGTTCTTCCTGCCCAGTAGGATCTGATTTACCCTGTGGACAAGTGGCCAGTTTTGTTTTTCAATCTCTCCTTCCCTCAATGAACTTTTAAAGCAGTTACTCCTCTTCAGCAGTGTATATTGGGTGTGTTGTTCGTGGTTAAATTAACACTGAGTCCATAGATCTAAGTTCAAGGAAGGAGTGCATTTGAACTAGAGGAAGAGATATCACATAGATATCCTGATCTTGGAGCTAGCTCCAAAAACTTGACTATTCTTTGGATTATTTCCCTTTGGAGGGGGTAGATGGTGAGTAGGTTTTCAGTTGTATATATTACTTTGCATTATGCATTGCAGGGACATTTTCATGACTGTATGAGTGGGAAGAGGGTGTGTCTGGATGCCAGGCAAGTGAAATGTGGACTACAGTTAGGGGACGACACGTTGGTTTGATGGAGAGAATTTAAACTGTCATTGTAAAGACATCATACAATAGAAAGTGCATTGGATTATGAATCAAGAAACTTGGGATCCAGGCCTGCATCTGTTACACATAATCCTTCCGGGCATTTGTCAGGCTAGGTCACTACTCTCTGATGTATGGAAACAAAACACCATAACATTCTACGGTGCTAAGTGATGAACTGGCTTCATGAACATAGCTGCTGGCTCATGGTTGCCGAAGAGCAGAGCCTTAACCTTTAGGCATCTGAGCTCACCTTGAAAGCCATGGGTATTTCAATGATGTAAAGATCCACATAATCTAGCTGGAGGACCTTGAGTGTCTTCTCCAGGGTTGGGCGGACCATCTCTGGGACGTGTCTTGTAGCCCACAGCTGAAAGAATAAAAGCGGATAGTTAACTAACGTCCACACTATTTTTTTTAGGATAATGCAGCCCTTTATTCTTTACAAAGCACTCATACACATTTTATTCACTCATTTCATTTCACAAAAATATGTTTATGCTACAGTGTCATCTGAGTATAGGATGAGCTGCTATAACTCTTGACATCCAGAGTATAGCTTTAGCTGAATATAGTACCAGAGACCTAAAGATCCACCTGAACCCCAGAGTATCTAATTCAATGACAAAGTCTTCCTCTGCCTGGTGCTAATCTCCTAACTGACCCTCAGCACCCTCACTTTTCCTCATTGTGTAACTAGGGAACATGTCTGACTAGTTATTCTGACCCGGCATGGTGCTTTATTTTCATGTCATTCTGAAAAAAGGTGTGCTTCACCTGAGCAAGAAATATGGTTGTGTGTGTGACTTCTCTGGATCCTTCACATTTGTGATGGTCAGTGCATAAGGTGGTGAAATTTTAAATTATTGCAAAAGTTTAGATTCCCTTTCACTGCTCCTTTGTTCTCATTTGGTCTTACTCAGATCCCAGGGAAATTCTGCCAGTTCCTACTAAGAAATCACCTGACCTCTGGCTGAACCAATGATGTCACCAAAATGGCAGCAGAGGAGACCCCAGCCTCGTCTTCCCCCAACAAAGATAATTAATTAGATAGCTATCCACGAATGACAATGGGAGATGTTGGTCAAAGGGTACAAACTTCCAGTTATAAGATGCATAAGTTCTGGGGACCTAATGTAAAGCTTGGTGATTATAGTCAATACTGTATTATATACTTGAAAGTTGCTAAGAGAGTCAATCTGAAATGTTCTCACCACAAAAAAGAAATGGTAATTATGTGATGTGATGGAGGTGTTAGCTAACACTAGGGTGGTAATCATTTTGCAGTACATAAGTGTATCAAATCAGTGCATTGTACACTTTAAACTTATACAATGTTATATGTCAATTATATCTCAATAAAGCAGAAAAAATAAAGTAAATAAAGGAAACTTAGCTTAACAAAAAAAGAAAAAGAAATTACTTGATCTCTAAAGTGTTAGGTAATGAAAAATTACGGCTTGGGTTATCAAACTAGAGCATGTGTGAATTACATCTCAATAAAAAAATTAGTGATCTATGGATAAATAAGCATACACAAAAGAAAAAGAAGGCTGCCCTTTAAAAGAAAGCTTAGACAAATGCTTATGTCATATGAACCACCTCCCACATCCCTCTACCCCCAGTTTTTCTGCTTTGTAGATTTGGCTCTTCCCATATTGTTTTAAATCAATGCCCATGTATGAAGAAGGAGTTTTTCCCTAACCTTCAAGGGGCTAATTAGTCCCTAAATTGTTGGCAAGAGTGAGGAATCTGACAGTTGAGCACTCACTCCTCTTGGTGAGTCCAACATTATTTAGCAGAGAAAAATGACATCAGATCCGCCATTAATATAAGGAGATAGAGTGTGAAGGGAAGATCTCACCTTTCCGCAGTAGAAAATATCCTCCCTCCGCACCTTTCCTTCTGCTATCTTCTCCCTGATGGCCTCCCCCACTTCATGCTCATTCTGGTAGATGTAGGCCCCATCAAAGTGCCGATACCCGATGTCAATGGCAACCTTCACTGATGCCGCACAGTTCCCCTTAGGGGTCTGAAATGACAAGGCGGTGGAGGAAAAGGGAAGTGTGTTTTTCCTTTAGTTTAATCATTCTGAATCAGGTCACTTTGCGTTTTGTACATTGTTTCACAGCAATGAATGACAAACTGGAATGACAAACTCCACATTCCATGCTGTTGTGACTGGAAGATGCTGTCCAGGGACTGGAGAAACTGACCTTCTGCAGAGCTTCCCAGCCTCAGTGGAGACTCCATCCATTCCAGGTCTGCTCTCAGATTTGTGGCTTCAGAAATGCTACTTGATCAATTTTACCAGTGACAGGAGATTTCATGGTAGCCATGTTATAGGAGGGCACAAGTTCATTGAAGAAGGCTCAATTATAAATGAAAAGTTTGGGTAAGCAAACTGAGATATAGCCACAGAATGGAATACCAGTCGTTAACAAAAAGGAATGAACTATTGATACACACAGCAACATGGATAAATATCAAAATAATTATAGTGAAAGAAGCCAGACAAAAAAGAATAAATACTTTGTTATTCCATTTCTACAAAGTGGTAGAAAATGAAAATGAATTTATAGTGACAGACACAGCTCAGTGATGGCCTGGGGTGTGGGGGAGGGGGCGTGGGCATGGGTGGCAGGGAGGAATTACAAAGGAGTACAAGGAAACTTGTGGCAGTGATGGATATGGTTGCCATCTTGATTGTGGTGATTGCGTCATGGGTATACGCATGTGTCAAACTCATCAAATTGTATACTTTAAATATATGCAGCTTGTTGTATGTCAATTGTATTTCAATAAAGCTGGGAAAAAAGATTGTTTGGGAGGCATGTTAGATTTTTCATGATATATTTTAATCCAATTTGGTAGCAAAACCTTTGCTCATTTTATTAACCTGCATGAAACATAAGAATGAGAATATCTTCTCCCCTGAACATTGACAGGACCAAAAAACTGACAAATTCTTAACACCTGAGGTATAAGTTATCGGTTTTTCAGATTGCACGTAAATTACTGTTCTTTAATTATGGCGACATTTTAAATATACAAGAGTATGTCTCATCTTAGTTACATTTTTTCTTAATGAGAAATGGAAGACTTGATGGCGATTTCCGTCAAGACAAATACCTAGTTTCATCAAATAAAATTTTCAAATCATCTTTTAGGTTGTGTGTGGGGAAGAAGTTTAATCCTATTTGTAGATTTTTATTGACCTCATATTCAGATGGAGCTCATTGTGATCTCATTCACAAATGTTAAGAACTATTTGTGCTTTGTTCTGTATTTTCAGTGTTCTAACTGAATGCTTGACAACTCATACCAGACCTGTGAACTCTGGCCCATAGCTATTGATTTGTTGTAGAATGAGCGCGACAAGAAATCTCTCATATTGCTAGTGACTTTGCAGTCCTGGGCTGGAAATAGAAAGCCTTGGGAGCATAAATTGTATTTTCTTTTCCTAAGCTAAGAGAATATGATAAATGAACAAACTGGCTACACAGATGGTATTAGAAAATAGGATTCATAGTCAAAAACATCAAATAGCTGGGAAAAGAGACACACATTTCAGGAATGTCAGAAATACCTCTTTGGTTAATTAATTGACAATAAGATCAATAGGACTCGAACAGAAATTGAGGCAAAAAATCCAAAACTGTAAAATGAGATGTTATGGATGGCAGCAAGTGTGACAACAAAAGCACAGTAGGAAGAGGAGAGTTGGAGTAAAATCCAGAAATTCACAGGGAAAAAATAAAAATATTGCTTCTTTTCCTCAGGTGTGTACATAGTATTAATGAAAAGAATAAAGCTCAATATGAGATGATAAATGTAATCTCAGAAATATTACTGAGATTTTGTGGGCTGGAACTGATAATTCAAGTACAGAGCTAAAGTAGATTTAATACACAAAGAGAAGAGCCCAAAACAATGCATATTAAAGTATATGCTTCTATTTTCAAAGATTAACCCAAGAAAAGAAGCACAGGGAGAGCACTTAGGATAAAGAAAGTGAGCAAGACAAGGGCTGAGGTGGGAGTGAGGTATTGACTGTCAGCCTGAAGTAATATATGGATGATGCTTTTTTTAATAAAGATTATGGCATAGAAGCAAGTTATAGTAATGAAAGTCTTCAGTTATTCAGTTATCATTTAAGAGCCTGTGCTAAAAGCTGAATATCTGGTACACTCTTTACTTGCTAAAGATATTCTCCCTTAGATGGCGGAAGCAGCAATGAGGTGCATTACTATTTTGGACTTAATTCTAATCAATATGGAAGAACTAGTTGGAAAAGAGAAAAATACTTCTTTGTAACTCTTAAATGTAGCATAAGAGAATTCTATATAAATTCTGATAGACTCTTTAGAATAATCCATTATAGGGAAAAATCAGGAAAATCAAATAGAATACCATATTTGGAGACTCAAATAAGTGATATGAAAGGAGAATCTAAAATGCAAAAATTTGACTCCACAACTAAGGACAATCTCAGTAAAATAAAAAATTCTGTTTCCTGAAATGGCCAAGAAAGGGGAGAGTCCTACAAGGATGAGGTGCCATCCTCCAGGACGTGACGTATACCCTAGGTCAACATCCGTTATATGGTGTTGTGTTCCCAGTAAGTAGAATATGCGAGTCTGAAAACGCAGTAGGAGTGTTCAGCTTAGCATCACTCCCTTTTACCCACTTAGAAAATGTGTGCTTCCCATCCCTGAATTTTAGACTTTGTTATTGTAGTTATCTTTTGTTGTCGTTACCAGGGGAAACCAGCCTCCTTATTTCAAGAGTTCAGCCTTCAGAGAAAGCAGTTGCCATACTGGCGGGAGTTAGTGACCTTTATCCTGGAAGGAGGCAGGGCTCTTCCATTGTTACACAATGAGACAGGGAAGAAAATGTTTGGCACCTAGGTGACCCAATGACATACCCCTTCCCAATTTTGATTGTTAATGGACAAGTACAGCAGCCATGACCTGAGAGGG